>NW_027397072.1:38119541-38263655 GCF_003265705.2 Callorhinus ursinus | reverse complement strand
GCAAAGACACCCCCAGATTGAAAGTGAGGGGGTGGAAAACCATTTACCATGCTAATGGACACCAAAAGAAAGCTGGGGTGGCAATCCTTATATCAGACAAACTAGATTTTAAAACAAAGACTGTAATAAGAGATGAGGAAGGACACTATATCCTACTTAAAGGGTCTATCCAACAAGAAGATCTAACAATTGTAAATATCTATGCCCCGAACATGGGAGCAGCCAATTATATAAGGCAATTAATAACAAAAGCAAAGAAACACATTGACAACAATACAATAATAGTGGGGGACTTTAACACCCCCCTGACTGAAATGGACAGATCATCTAAGCAAAAGATCAACAAGGAAATAAAGACTTTAAATGACACACTGGACCAAATGGACTTCACAGACATATTCAGAACATTCCATCCCAAAGCAACGGAATACACATTCTTCTCTAGTGCCCATGGAACATTCTCCAGAATTGATCACATCCTAGGTCACAAATCAGGTCTCAACCGGTACCAAAAGATTGGGATCATTCCCTGCATATTTTCAGACCACAATGCTTTGAAACTAGAACTCAATCACAAGAGGAAAGTCGGAAAGAACTCAAATACATGGAGGCTAAAGAGCATCCTACTAAAGAATGAATGGGTCAACCAGGAAATTAAAGAAGAATTAAAAAAATTCATGGAAACCAATGAAAATGAAAACACAACTGTTCACAATCTTTGGGATACAGCAAAGGCAGTCCTGAGAGGAAAGTATATAGCAATACAAGCCTTTCTCAAGAAACAAGAAAGGTCTCAAATACACAACCTAACCCTACACCTAAAGGAGCTGGAGAAAAAACAGCAAATAAAGCCTAAACCCAGCAGGAGAAGAGAAATAATAAAGATCAGAGCAGAAATCAATGAACTAGAAACCAAAAGAACAGTAGAACAGATCAACGAAACTAGGAGCTGGTTCTTTGAAAGAATTAACAAGATTGATAAACCCCTTGCCAGACTTATCAAAAAGAAAAGAGCAATGACCCAAATCAACAAAATCATGAATGAAAGAGGAGAGATCACAACCAACACCAAAGAAATACAAACAAGTATAAGAACATATTATGAGCAAGTCTATGCCAGCAAATTAGATAACCTGGAAGAAATGGGTGCTTTCCTAGAGATGTATCAACTACCAAAATTGAACCAGGAAGAAATAGAAAACCTGAACAGACCTATAGCCACTAAGGAAATTGAAGCAGTCATCAAAAATCTCCCAACAAACAAAAGCCCAGGGCCAGATGGCTTCCCAGGGGAATTCTATCAGACATTTAAAGAAGAATTAATACCTATTCTCCTGAAACTGTTCCAAAAAATAGAAATGGAAGGAAAACTTCCAAACTCATTTTAGGAGGCCAGCATTACCTTGATCCCAAAACCAGACAAAGACCCCATCAAAAAGGAGAATTACAGACCAATATCCTTGATGAACATGGATGCAAAAATTCTCACCAAAATACTAGCCAATAGGGTCCAACAGTACATTAAAAGGATTATTCACCACGACCAAGTGGGATTTATCCCTGGGCTGCAAGGCTGGTTCAACATCCGCAAATCAATCAACGTGATACAATACATTAACAAAAGAAAGAACAAGAATCATATGGTCCTCTCAATAGATGCAGAAAAAGCATTTGACAAAGTACAGCATCCTTTCTTGATCAAAACTCTTCAGAGTATAGGGATAGAGGCTACATACCTCAATATCATAAAAGCCATCTATGAAAAACCTACAGCCAATATCATTCTCAATGGGGAAAAGCTGAGATCTTTTCCCCTAAGGTCAGGAACGCGGCAGGGATGTCCACTCTCACCACTGCCATTCAACATAGTATTAGAAGTCCTAGCCACAGCAATCAGACAACAAAAAGAAATCAAAGGCATCCAAATCGGCAAAGAGGAAGTCAAACTCTCATTCTTTGCAGATGATATGATACTGTATGTGGAAAACCCAAAAGACTCCACCTCAAAACTGCTAGAACTCCTACAGGAATTCAGTAAAGCAGCAGGATAAAAATTCAATGCACAGAAATCAGTGGCATTCCTATACACCAACAACAAGACAGAAGAGAGACAAATCAAGGAGTCGATCCCATTTACAATCGCACCCAAAACCCTAAGATACCTAGGAATAAATTTAACCAAAGAGGCAAAGGATCTGTACTCAGAAAACTATAAAATACTCAGGAAAGAAATTGAAGAAGACACAAAGAAATGGAAAAATGTTCCATGCTTATGGATTGGGAGAACCAAAATTGTGAAGATGTCAATGCTGCCTAGAGCAATCTACACATTTAATGCAATCCCCATCAAAATACCATCCACTTTTTTCAAAGAAATGGAACAAATAATCCTAAAATTTGTATGGAACCAGAAGAGACCCCGAATAGCCAGAGGAATATTGAAAAAGAAAAGCAAAGCCGGCGGCATCACAATTCCGGACTTCCAGCTCTATTACAAAGCTGTCATCATCAAGACAGTGTGGTACTGGCACAAAAACAGACACGTAGATCAATGGAACAGAATCGAGAGCCCAGAAATGGACCCTCAACTCTATGGTCAACTCATCTTTGACAAAGCATCTTGGACAAAGAATGTCCAATGGAAAAAAGACAGTCTCTTCAACAAATGGTGTTGGGAAAATTGGACAGCCACATGCAGAAGAATGAAACTGGACCATTTCCTTACACCACACACAAAATTAGACTCCAAATGGTTGAAAGACCTAAACGTGAGACAGGAGTCCATCAAAATCCTAAAGGAGAACACAGGTAGCAACCTCTTCAACCTCAGCCGCAGCAACTTCTTCCTAGAAATATCACCAAAGGCAAGGGAAGCAAGGGCAAAAATGAACTATTGGGATTTCATCAAGATAAAAAGCTTCTGCACAGCAAAAGAAACAGTCCTCAAAACCAAAAGACAACCGACAGAATGGGAGAAAATATTTGCAAATGACATATCAGATAAAGGGCTAGTATCCAAAATCTATAAAGAACTTATCAAACTCAACAGCCAAAGAACAAATAATCCAATCAAGAAATGGGCAGAAGACATGAACAGACATTTTTCCAAAGAAGACATCCAAATGGCCAACAGACACATGAAAAAGTGCTCAACATCGCTCGGCATCAGGGAAATCCACATCAAAACCTCAATGAGATACCACCTCACACCCGTCAGAATGGCTAAAATTAACAAGTCAGGAAACAACAGATGTTAGCGGGGATGCGGAGAAAGGGGAACCGTCGTACACTGTTGGTGGGAATGCAAGCTGGTGCAGCCATTCTGGAAAACAGTATGGAGGTTCCTCAAACAGTTGAAAATAGAGCTCCCATACGATCCAGCAATTGCACTACTGGGTATTTACCCCAAAGATACAAATGTAGGGATCCGAAGGGGTACGTGCACCCCAATGTTTATAGCAGCAATGTCCACAATAGCCAAACTGTGGAAAGAGCCAAGATGTCCATCGACAGATGAATGGATAAAGAAGAGGTGGTATATATACACAATGGAATATTATGCAGCCATCAAAAGGAACGAGATCTTGCCATTTGCAACGACGTGGATGGAACTGGAGAGTGTTATGCTGAGTGAAATAAGTCAATCAGAGAAAGACATGTATCCTATGACCTCACTGATATGAGGAATTTTTAATCTCAGGAAAAAAACTGAGTGTGGGTGGAGTGGGGGGGGGGGGGAGGGGGTGGCTGGGTGATAGACATTGGGGAGGGCATGTGCTAAGGTGAGCGCTGTGAATTATGCAAGACTGTTGAATCACAGATCTGTACTTCTGAAACAAATAATGCAACATATGTTAAGAAAAAAGAAAAAGAAGAAGATAGCAGGAGGGGAAGATTGAAGGGGAGTAAGTCAGAGGGGGAGAGGAACCATGAGAGATGATGGACTCTGAAAAACAAACTGAGGGTTCTAGAGAGGAGGAGGGTGGGGGGATGGGTTAGCCTGGTGATGGGTATTAAGGAGGGCACGTTCTGCTTGGAGCACTGGGTGTTATGCACAAAGAATGAATCATGGAACACTACATCAAAAACTAATGATGTAATATATGGTGATTAACATAAGAATAAAAAAATAAAAAAAAATAAAAAAGTCTGAGCAGCCGGCTGTGGCTCGTGATCGAATGACCATAGTGTATGAGTAACAAGCTGAGAAACCAGTATCTACATATATAAAGTTTACGTCCTGATCAAAAAAATCTCACCAAAAATGTTACCCTGACATGTACTCAAGGAACAACATTATGATTACTGAACGGAATAAGTAGGCCCAAATGTTCTGTTCCTTGGCTTTCCTTGAGGGATGGTGTATACTCAGCATGGCTTTAGGACCTAGCTGAAAGTGTTGAGAGTTTGTTTTTCACAGAACCTCCAGTCTTCATCTGTGTCAACAGTAGGCCCTGATGTCATAAACTCTTGACTCATTGTCATGGTTGCCAGACTACTCATTCTTCCCTAACGTGGCCACCATCTTCACATCTTTGCCTGTTTCTGCTCTACCCAGAATGCCCTTCTACTGGCCAGAAACTCATTCACCCCTGAGCTCTGAGGCCACTCCTCTGAGAAGTCTCCCCTCTCCCCCCATGTATCTACCTATCAGTAGTAGGGCTTCTTCCCAGGCCATCCATGCGCTTCTTTTTAGTTCCACATTTAGTTCCATCACTACACTTTGTTATGGTAAACTGTGATTACATCTGCTTCCCCACTGTGACCCGGAGTTTAATTCATAGCAAAATGTGTCAAGTATGGGATTTGGAGTTGGATAAACCTGGTTTTAAATTTTAGCCACACTTTTTACTAGCTCTGTGACCTTGGACAAGTTACTGAATCTCTCTGAACTTCTGATCCTTTATCAGAAGAATAGGGTCAGAGAAAACCTGCTTCATGAGGCTATTGGCACAGGCTAAGTGCCCAATAAATGTTATCTATGTACCCAGGCTTATGGATCCCTGGAGTAGAATAAGACCAATGTGGCTCCAAGCCCTATGCCATACTACATGGACTGGGGAAGGTATACGAAACATAGAAGACCCCAGCTACTTGAGCCAACAAGAATCCAACTGTAGGTCTGAAGTTGCTTCTCCTGTCCCCTCAGAGCCCTCAGACATGGGGGAAATCCCTTCACACACCTCCTCCTGCCCCCACAGTGAGGAAGTCCAAGAATAAATCACTGTAGGGGCAGGAGGAATCAGAATCCCTGGCCACTGCCCAGTCTCCTGCCTTATACCTCTACTGCGACAACAGACTGAATCACTGCTGACATCATCCATGCCACCCACTCGTCTTGGAGTTGGTGACCCCATGATGTGAAGAAACTTCCCTTCTGAGAAGCATCTCCTCCAGGTTACCAGAGATTTGTCTCCCCTCCTACTACCATTGCTCTAAACTTTACTTCTAACCTTTCAAAGTAACCCCTCAACCCTGGCACTACCTATTGGTGACCTCATTTTCTGTGTTACTGAGAAGAATTAGGACATAGGTCAGAAATTCCCTTGACTTCCTTCTACAGAACTGCAGCAGAACCATAATGATAAAAGTCACAACACTGTCTAGAATTAGATTGGACCCAGGTGTGAGTCCTGTTATTCGCTGAGTAACCTTTAGCACATCTCCTAATCCTTGGCCATTTACCTGGGCCGCTTACTTGTGAAAATAAGTTTAAAAAAAAACAACAACTTACCTTCAAGATGTCATGAGGATTAAATAAAATAACTTGGTGAAAGAACCAGAAACCTTGTAGGTACCCAACAAAAAATTGGTTATTATCCATTTCTCTTCCTTTTAGAATATTGTTGTTCCTTCTTTTCTGTCCCTGGAGCTCCAGCTGTTGGATGGACATCTCCCCAATAATATGCACCTTACATATGACATCCAGAATGCCCCAAGCAGACTCCATTAGCTTCTCACTACTCAAGCTACTCTGTTTCTGTGGATGACACAACTTTCTTGAATTAGTTTCCTATTGCTGCTGTAACAGGTTACCACAAACTAATGACCTAAAACACCGATTTATTCTCTTACAGTTCTGTAGGTTACAAGTCCGACACAGATGTTACTGGGAGAAAATCAAGGTGGCAGCATGGCCTGTTCCTTCTGGAGGCTCTAGGGCAGAGTCCTTTTCCTTGTCTCTTCCTGCTTCTAGAGGCTGCCCACATTCCTTGGCTTGTGGCTTCATCTCCTTGACCTCTCTTTCTGTTGACATCTTCTTGGATTTACAGTCCTGCTTTCCTACTGTAAGTATCCTTGAGGTGACACTGAGCCTGCCAGGAAAATCCAGGATCATTTTCTCTTACCATTTTGAGATCCTTAATTCCATCTATAAAATACCTTTTTCCACATAAAGTAACATTTTGACAGGTCCTGGGCATTCTACGTTCATTGATGTGAACATCTTTAGGAGGCATAAATCTACCTACCACACTTCTTCCAGAATCCCGGGCCTGCACATCAGGAATGTCTGTGACTCCTATCTCCATCCCCATCCCCACCTCCCTTCATGGGAAATCACCCAGTATAGTGATTGCAAAGAAGTTTGGGGTCATGTGCCCCCTCTGATCCAATGGTGCAGCTGACTGGAGTATGGTGCTGAGGACTGTGAGGCTGTGTCTTGGATCCCTTAAGAAAGGGTGATCTGCTCAATTAGTCATATCCACCATGGTGGTCGGAGGGCAGAACACAGCATGAGTGCTGTGCATCTCCGTCCCAGCATCTCCCACACCTGACCTCTCTCCTTCCCATGCCCACAGGTCTCCCCTGCTCCCAGTTAGAACTGCTTGCTCAAAGTATTGCAATAGCCCCGTAAGAGCAGAAATCTTTGCTCTGCCTATGATCTCTCCCAGCATCAATCTGCCTTCTATACATGGCCAGATCTTTCAGAGCTGTGGTTCCTACATGTGGGTCCTTAGACCCATGCTAGTATAATAATGGGCCAAATAAGGTGAGGAAAGTGAGAGCCCTTGATATTTAAATGTATTGGTGTACTGTTGACAACTTTCCCTTTTTTTTTTTTTTTGAGATCATATCTTTTGGGAAGGGCACACAGAATAAAAAATGGCTTTTCTTTTATGAGGTAGTGGTGATGTAATTTCTTATTTTTATTAAGGCCCTTGTCAAAATTCAAAGTTATTTTCCTGAATTAAATTATATATATACCTATAGGCAAAAAACAAATTATTGGCATCAGTTATTCAAAGTCTGAGAATCGCTGTTTTAAATCATAGCTCTGATCATCGAGCATATCAGGCCTCCTGCCCCCAAATCGCTCTCAATCTAAAAATGCCTCCCTTAGTGCAAATCAAAACCACAATGGGATGCTACCTCACACCAGTCCGAATGGCTAAAATTAACAACTCAGCAAACAGCAAATGTTGGCGAGGATGCCGAGAAAGGGGAACCCTCCTATATTGTTGGTGGGAATGCAAATTCAGCCATCAAAAAGAATGAAACCTTACCATTTGCAATGACATGGAGGGAACTAGAGGGTGTTATGCTAAGTGAAATAAGTCAGTCAGGGAAAGACAAATATCATATGATTTCACTCACATGTGGAATTTAAGAAACAAAACAGATGAACATAGGGGAAGGGAAGGAAAAATAAAATAGGATGAAATTGAGAGGGAGACAAACCATAAGAGACTCTTAACTGTAGGGAACAAACGGAGGGCTGCTGGCGGGGAGGTCAGTGGGGGGTTGGGGGAACTGGGTGATGGGCATTAAGGAGGGCACTTGATGTAAGGAGCACTAGGCGTTATATGCAACTGATGAATCACTAAACTTTACCTCTGAAAATAAAAAAAAAAAGGAAAAAGCAACCCTGTAAATCTATAGGCCCACATACGTAATAAATAATTTTAATTCAAAAAAATAAAAATAAAAATGCCTCCCTTGCCTGTGGAAGGAAACTCTCTCACTCTTTTTTTTTATTTTTTATTGTTATGTTAATCACCATACATTACATCATTAGTTCTTGATGTAGTGTTCCATGATTCATTGTTTGTGCATAACCCCCAGTGCTCCACACAGAACGTGCCCTCTTTAACACCCATCACCAGACTAACCCATCCCCCCACCCCCCTCCCCTCTAGAACCCTCAGTTTGTTTTTCAGAGTCCATCCTCTCTCATGGTTCCTCTCCCCCTCCGACTTACTCCCCTTCATTCTTCCCCTCCTGCTGTCTTCTTCTTTTTCTTTTTTCTTAACATATGTTGCATTATTTGTTTCAGAAGTACAGATCTGTGATTCAACAGTCTTGCACAATTCACAGCACTCACCACAGCACCTACCCTACCCAATGTCTATCACCCAGCCACCCCATCCCTCCTGGAAACTCTCTCACTCTTTATGCCCATCCAGGTTACAACAGATTCCCCTAGCAGGTCCCCAGCTGCTCCTCCACCCTCCGTGCATCACACATGCTGTCACATGGACCCTTCACTGTCTCTAGAACTACCCTCTGCCGCCCTCCTGGTTCACTTGGCTTGTTTCACTCCCTCAAACTGCCACATCCTCCTTCCTACACATATTCACCTGCTGATACCCTGGTGAAGCCCTCAAAGCCCATATGGAATGTTGCTTCCTTCATGAAGCCTTCCAGATCTCCCAGCCACTTGCTGTCTCTTAACTCTTCACAGGTTCTTTGACTCTTCCTTGCAGCATCTACATCTTGGCTTGTTTGAGCTTCTTAGGCACACTCTTCTAAGAATGAGGAGGAATGCATAGCGTTCACAAACATGACTTTCAGTCAGAAGGCTCTGAATTGGAATCTTGTCTGTGCTGCTTACTAAGGCAAGTGACTTAACTCTCTGAGCCTCCGTTGCTCGATTTTGATGATGGGGTATGAGGCTCCCCTACGTATATGCCCAGCATGACCCTTCAAGCCTTACCATAGACCACCTTCATAGGTTTAGTAAAGACCAGGACTCCCAGACACTCCTTCTGTGTCTCCCAGTGTCCCCAATTGGTCCGACATACTCCTGTCCTGACACTACAGTTTGTCATTTCCTGCTTCTCTGGGGACAGGACTCAACTAGCACCTGTTGTGTGAATGCGAATGTGTCTAACCACAAAATACTCTCCAGTTTGCTGGCATTTAAGAAAGAACAGAAAGCTACAGCAGAACACCCCTTCCCCTGTGAGTGACCTTTCCCTCTACCCTTTCTTGGCTCTTTTCCCCTCAATCTGCCCACCCCCTCCTGCCCTCTGATTTCTGCCTGTTTTCTGAGCCAGCTCTGCAGCCTTCCCATGGATTCTGGGAAACACCTAGTAATATTTTTCAATAAATTATTTTTCTATTTAAACTAGTCTGAGTCCAGAGGTGCCTGGGTGGTTCAGGCAGTTGAGTGTCCAACTCTTGATTTCTGCTCAGGTTGTGATCTTGGGGTCGTGAGATCGAGCCCCACATGGGGCTCCACACTCAGCACGGAGTCTGCTTGAGATTCTCTCCCTACCTCTCTGCCCCTCCCCGCTGTTCACACTTTTTCTTTCTCTAAAATAAATAAATAAATAAAATCTTATAAAAAAAATAGTCTGAGTCCATTTCCACTCCTTGTCCCGCAGTCCCCAGCCAATAATCATGGATCTATCAACCATGACGGGCTTGTGACACTAATATTATAACACCTCACGTGCCGTGTGTACATGTGTGTTCACCGAGCGTGTGGTGGCTATCACTGGTGACATGTCAGACAAGTTCAGATGCAAATATATTTTTATATTTCAATAGTGTTACTGCGTTTAAGATGTAATAGAAACAAATACAGCTCACACATAAAGCTTGTGATTTCAAGGGTGTCGGTATTCAGGAGGAGGCTCAAATGGATAATTCCTATTTTATAAAAATGTGTCCACAGTGTAGTGGCTTTTTTAGTTTTCTATTCACCAACTAAACATGCTTCCCACTGGGGATAAATCCCACTGCCACCCTCCCCCTGCCCCAGTCATGTCTTGGTAGGAAGTAGGGCTCTGTTTTCCATTTCAGTACTAGAAAGAGCTACTCCTCTCCTGCTCCCTAGATAGTGAGGAGGGTGTGGGCCCATGGTCAAAGACAGGCCAGGACTCTGACTTTGCGGGAGTGACTCCAAGACACAGAAAGCATTCCGTCATTTGCCGCGGTGGTACCAGCTAACCCCTCCCTTTATGGCTGAGCACGTTGAGGACACGAAGCACTGAACAGGATCCAGAACACTGACATAGTTTGTCCAAGGCCACAGAGCTATCGAGGGGTAAAGCTCCTTGTGGGACAGGACCTTCTGCCCACACCCCTCCCTTCAGCCCAGCGCTCTGCCCCCCACACTGCCCCTTGGGGGAATGCCACATTTGTCATTGTCAGGCAGCCACCCAGGAGCACTATTCCCACACAGGCTGGTTCTAGGTTGGGCTCTAAGCTGCGAGGTGGAAACCCAGAGAAGAAGCGTAGGCATCAGCAGAGAAGAACGAGATAGTATTGACCCTGGGGCCCAGCAGGCGGTTGGACAGGGCGGCAGGGGGGCAGGGAGAGCAACCTGCCGAGAGCCTAGGCTCAACTCTACCGCATTCCACAGGCCACTTCTGGTGACTGTGGCTGCAGAGGTGGGAAGCGGCAGTGCGCCTGGGAGCTTGGCTCCTCAGCCTCTCTCGCAGTGGCCTTCCAGCTTGTCCTTGCACTGCCTAGAAGGCTGAGAGCCACATTGTGCAGACTCCCTTGCAGTGAAAGTTCTGGATGTGACTTCAGGTCTACCCATCAGACTTATCCGTGGGAGACTTGAATTTGGAATGCATTATTTGGGGAGAGCCCTTCCCTGCAGACTTTCGCAAGCACAGCATGCTTCAGGCTCCCGGATCTGGGTGAGGCCATGTGTTTCTGGAGCCAACAGCCACTATAGCCACTTCCTGATTTGAAGCTGGAGCGGGAGGTTGGGACAGCTTCTCCCTGATTGTGGCAGAGATGATGGCTCCCCCAGCAAGCCAGTTCTAGAGTGTTCCTCCAGGGATTATTCCTGAATGCCCAGCCTAAAGCTCATTCCCCTTGTCATCCCGCTGATTCTGTAAGCACCCAGTCCTTGATATGAAAACATTTCCCGATTAAATCAGCTGCATTATTTCCTGTCACCTGCAACTGAATCCTGACAAATTAACCAACATCTCACCATCTTCCTCACCTTTGTGCCTGAGTGTGTGTTCTTGGCCATGTGTAAATATCCTCTTGACCTGACTCTGCCTGGCTAACTCCTAACTTCTACTTCAACACTGACTCAAACATCATCTCTTCCTTGAAGCCTTTACTGCCTATTTTCAGTATGGTTTAGTTCCTGTTCTCCATTCTCATGCACTCTTCATCTCTCTCCATCATTCCTTCCTTTCATTCATTTTCTCATTTCTTTCACTTACTCATTTATCACACATTTACTAAGCACTTCCTACAAGATACTCACTGAGATACAAAAGCGTATAGGGCACAACCTCTGCCCAGAGGTTGTTTACAGGTTAACCAGAGGCTCACAATTAAAACGTAGTTTGGCAAGTGCTATGACAGGGTTGATCCAGAGTCTCATAGAGGCATAGAAAAGGGATACTCAATCTGGTCACAGGGCGACATATTGTTTTCTGGAAGGGCTGAGTCCTTAGTTAAGCTCTGCAATATGAGTAAAATTAGCCAGGGAAGCAAAAGGGGAATGATTTTCCACACAGAAAGAGCAGCATGTGCAAGGACAGACCTTGTGTGTGAGAGAGAGAGCATCCAGGATGGGGGTGGGGGGCTGCTGCAGAGGTTCCTAGTGACTATAATGTGCTGCATGTGCGGGGAGCTGTGAGGGCAACTAGGAGATGAGCTGGAGAATATGAGGTATCTTATCTGTGCTAAAAACCTATGGGAACCTTGGAAGAAAAGGCATTGGATCACTAGGATGTAGCAGCATGGACCAGAGTTTAGGACAAGGCAAAACTGCAGGAAAGTGGCTGGTGGGGAGGTCACATCAGCACCCACAAATGAGTGGACAAGGGTCTGAACTATGGTGATAGCCATCAGGATAGACAGATAGATTCAATAGGACGTGGTGACTGCTGAATGTGGATGCAACACGTGAAGGTGGATGGACAACAGGGAGCAAGGATATTCTTATTTGGGGACTTCAGGAACTGGGAAGACAGTAGAATCATGGACTGAGAATAGAGATACACAAAGAAGAGGGGGCAGATTGTTTCTGAAGGTAGTGGGGGGAGACCGTTAAATCAGCTTAGTTGCATTGTGTTTGAGATGTTGATGGACCACCCAAAGGGGTGTCCAGCTGGCAGGTAGACTCACACACCTGGAAATTAGAAGAGGAGACTGCTTTAAAGATAAAAATCTGTAAGCAATTGTTGGATCCTGAGAGAGGCCTGCAAGAGAGAGTGCAAAGTAAACCAACGCTTCAGCACAGAATAGTTTGTAATGCCATTTTTAAAGACAACTTGTTCTACCTGCTGCATTATGAACTATCACATTTTTTTTTAATTTTGGCTATCCTGTTTTTTGTTTTATTATTTACTTATTTTTTAAAAAGATTTTATTTATTTATTTGACAGAGAGAGAGACAACGAGAGCAGGAACACAAGCAGGGGGAGTGAGAGAGGGAGAAGCAGGCTTCCCGCTGAACAGAGCAGGAAGCCCGATGTGGGGCTCGATCCCAGGACCCTGGGATCATGACCTGAGCTGAAGGCAGATGCTTAACCACTGAGCCACCCAGGCGCCCCAAACTATCACATTTTTATCTTTGGGTCTCTGTTTTCTACTATAGTTATCTTGAATATTGTAAGAGCTCAAATGGTAGTAACATGTGAATCAATAATGAATCAATTTACTCATTTTTAAAGGGAAGGCTCTAACTGTAGCTAGACAAATATATCTTCTTCATGATCTCAGGTGAAGAGAGCATGAGGACATACAAGACTATAGGATTCCTGATCAAGGAAAATCAGGCAAGGGGACATCGATCCGGGCCCAAGTGGCATTCCCAATGCCCTGGCCAATCAGGTCACCAGAGAGGATCACCAGAGCCCAGGATTGCTCTTGGGGCCACCGGAATGTGGAGGCTTCCTCCTCTAAATCCCTTGTTCTCATTACCAGTCGGTTACAGCTCTCTCCTCTAGGTATTGTTTCTGGTCTTCTTCTGTTTTTATGTAGAGATCTATTAAGAAAGTAAATTTCCTATATTTACTAACCCCAGTAAAGCAAAACTTCCTTTTCTTTGCCCTAAAATATGTCCTCTAAGTCTCAATGAATGTCATGTCTGATGTGCGAGCCACTTCCCTTTGCTCAACATCAAGAACACCATTGTTTCCTGAGCTGCATTGTAAACTGTCTTACCCTCGAGCCTGCCTCAATTCCCACACAGTAAGCATCTGCTCTGGTTTCCAGTAGTTCAGTGACCTGTGGGACCTGTGGGGCCTGTGGGCAGAAATTGCAAATGTCTGTCCTTGGCCTTGAGGTCAAAACCATAGGAAAAGTCACGCAGTGGCCATAGCTTTCCCAGGGGGCCACAATGGGAAAGAACTGCTGTAAAAACCTTGGCAGTTATTTTGCAAAATCACACGTCCCACAGTGATGGTTTGTAAACCCTAATGTACTTTCCTCCTTCTGCTATTCAACCAAACTATTTATTCTAACAAGCATTCATTCTATAAAATCTATCTAGGCTTACTGTTGACACAATTCCCACTGCACCCTCCATTCCCTTTGGAGGAACAATTTGTGACAAATAAGTCCCCACTTCCTCCACATACCCTCCAATTTCCATCTAATAGCCCTATTTTTCTCCTTCACAGCCTGTACCATTATCCAAAATTGTATTGAATATGTATTTGCCCGGGTGTTTATTTCTCTGTCTCTTGCTACTGGAATGTAAATTCCTTCTTTTTTTTAAGATTTATTTATTTATTTATTTGAGGTGGGGGAGGGGCAGAGGGAGAGGAAGACAAGCAGACTCCCCACTGGGCAGGGAGCCTCAGATCATGACCTGAGCCGAAATCAAGAGTTGGACGCCCAGGCGTCCCATGTAAATTCCTTAATATGTCTTATTCATGGATATGTCCCAGTGCCCAAAACAGTATCATACCCCTAGGAGGTGCTGGATCGTTATTTTTTAAATGAATGACTCTATCTTTCCATTCGCTTTTCTAAATATTCCCTCAATTCTTGGGTTGGCTGAACCCTGGCTGTCCTTGGGGGACCCTGCTTTCCCTGCAGCTTTCTCAAGGAGAAAGAACTCAAGCCCCTCCACCCAGATATTTCAGGGCCAGGAAGTTGGGGCCAACATTGGGTCACCTCTCCACTGACATCAGATTGTGACATTTGCAACCTTTGTTAAATGAACAACCAATGAAAGCAAACAAATGAAAACCCCAACCCTTTGAAGTTTTTACCATCCTGCATCTCTCATTGTAGCTTTCAGCTACTGACCTCCTTATCATTCCCCTCCATTTATTAAATATTTGGTACCTAGAACCAAGTCCTTCTCTTTGCCCTAAACCACAAGGGACCTTGACACCCATTTGGATGACCCACTCCATGACTGCTCAGTCCTTTGACTTTCTTACTTCCAGTGACTTCCACACCTATTCTCTTTTTTTACCAACCCTCATGGCTATACCTTATGACTTATCATTTCTCATAACCTCTTCACTTCGAAAAGTTCAAACATCCTACTCTCTGACCACAAAGGACAGACTTTATGGCCTGTTTCTCCTTTCCTCCTTTCTCTTTCTCTCTCCCTCTGTTCTTCCCTCACTCTCTATTTTTCCCCACTGCTATGTATTTCAACCACCAGAGACTTCCAATCCTTTGACCTACTCAACTTTGTTCTATCATCTCCTCCTATCTTCACTTCCTTCCAGCTCCTACTTGGACCATTCTTTTGTCGATATCCCCCCCCTGCCCCGCGAGGCCCCTCTGCTCACCGACTGCACTGCTTGGTAAAGCTCTGGATCTATCCAACGTCTGCCTCCTCAGATTCTACAACCACATTCACCAAGAAGCTCAGAAGAACATGGCAGATCTGCACCATGGCACCTTGACAATAGCCAACCAGCTGGCCTTTATAGTTGCTTAGCACCCCTTTCTTTTTTCTATAATTTGCTAGCTGCCCCATCTCCACAGAAAATATTGCAAATCTTCCTTATTTTCTTCAATTTCCTACCCAACCTCCTCTTCCTTTAGTTATAGCAAAATAACAGAAGCTGGTAGAAAGACTTTCTCAATTCCCCATCAGCCCACATTAAAAAACCCATTGAACATTTCTTCATCCTTTCCTTCTTCCCTCTCATCCAACAGAAGCAATAGCTCTGCTCTTATCTAAGGCTAGTTCCTGAACTTTAGCTTTGGGTACAAGCCCATTCAACCTCATCAAGGTTCTGACGTCACCCACCATTCTCAATCATTGAATGAGCACCTTGTGTGCCCGGCCCCATGCCAAGAGCTTGGCATGCATTAACTTACTCAGTCCTCCCCCAAAAGTCTATGAGGCTATAATGTGGTGGTCACCATTAGTATACACCCACTTTATTTGCCCAAGTTTACATCAAGTGGAAGAAAAACCCTCTATGTTCCTTATTCCACTATCATTAAATAAAATCTTATTTAGTTCTTTTTCCATTCTGCTGTTAAAATTTAAACCCGAGGGCCTGCTGTTTGCTTATCATACAAATAATACTGCCTAGAGTGCTAGTCTTCATAATCAACAAACAAAAAAATGCAGCAATATGGGAGATAGCCCCTCTTCCTTTCAGCTTCAGTGGGAGAGATATGGTTCTACAGCATAAACTAGTTCAAAGAATCCATTTTAAGCAACATTAAATTAAGAACAGCCACAAGACATCACTTTTGTTCTGTGCATTATGAAGACCTGTATGAATATTCATTACTGTTACAAACTTTTCTATTCTTAGTTAAAACAAATATACCCTTGCAAGTATTATTTGAACAAAAAGGTCTTATAAAACACTGAAGGCTTCAGAAGTTATGTCCTGTAGAAGTAACCCTGGAAAAGAAACCTATAGTTTTAATTTGTCTTAATTGGCAATGTGTTGCTGTTGTGGTTTTAAAACATACCCACACATTCTTTGACACTTTTCTCATTAGGAGGTGGAATCTAATTTCCCTCTTAGACAATGTAGGCTGACATTAGTGATGCACTTCTAATGAATAGAACAAGGGAGAAGTGATGCTGAGTGATTTTTGAAGCCAGGTCATCAGAAATTATACAGCTTCGGCCTGGCTCTCTTTCTCTCAAGATGCTCACTCTTGGAACCCAGTCACCATGTTGTGGAGAAGCCCTCTCTGCTTGGAGAGGCCATTTAAAGGTGATTTGTCCAACAGCTCCACTACGGTCTCACCAGACAGCCAGTATTACCTCCAGACCTGTTAGTGAAGGAGCCATCAGATGACCCAGATCTTACCCTTTGAGCCCCCTCAGCTGATGCTGGGTGGATCAGAGACAAGACTGAACCTTGTTCAATTGCAGATTCACAAGCAAAATAAGATTGTCGTCTTCTTCTTCTTCTTCTTCTTCTTCTTCTTCTTCTTCTTCTTTTTTTAAGCTACTAAGTTTCAGGATGCTTTATTTCATCATAAAAGATAAATGAAACAGTTGCCTTGGAAATAATGATGAATAAAGCATTTCCGTATTCTAAAATGGCATAAAGACTTAAAAGATTTCTTGTTAAATCTGAAGAAGGTCCTTGGCACTTTTCTTTTCTCACAGATGCATCATGGAAAGAAAAAAGCATATGACTCTGTTACATAATTTTTAAAATAACTTGAGTATGCCTATGTCATTCAGTTTACTCACAGAAGAGCACAACAGGAATTTAAAGTCACCCAGACTTACTCCAGAGCCCACACACTTACCCATCCTCTCCCTGTTTTTTTCAACTCATCCTTCTCCATTAGCTCCTTCCTCTCAGCTTTTACATTTGTTTAAACCTGTAACATCTTGAAAAATTCTTCCCTTAGCCACATGTCTCCCTCTAGCTCTACCCCTCCTTCTCTCCCTTTCACAGCCAAATCTATAGAAGAAATTATCTCTACTCACTGACCCTATGTTCTCACCTTCCACTCACTCCTGAAGACCCTTTATTTCAACTTTTGCTCTAGGGTCACCTAGCTTCTAGATCCAATGGACGCTTTTCCAAACTTTACCAGCCCTGATGTACTGCTAGTGTTAGACAATGTTGATTCTCACTTTGAAACCGTTTCTTTTCTAGACTTCCATACTGCATGTCTCCCGGTCTTCCCTTTACCTTTCAGGCCTCTCCTTCCAAGCCTCCACTAAAGGCTCTGCGTTCTCCACCTATCAAACATCCCTCTGTCCTAGACCACTTTCTCTTTTAAACTAATCTTTCTCCCCATTTTATTCACCCCACAGGTTCAGTTATCTCTTTTATGCTGAAAACTCCAAAATTTGAATCTCCATTCCCAATTCCTCTCTTGAATGCCAGATCCACACAGATAGCTGCCCACTGAGCATCTCTATCTGGAGTTCATATATCCCTCAAAATTCAACATAGTCAAAAGCAAAGCTTATCATCTTTCCCCAAAAACTGCCACTTTCTCCTCCATTATTCTTTATGTCAGTGAATGAAATTGCCATCCAGCAATGGATTCACTACCAGGGGTGCCTGGGTGGCTCAGATGGTTGGGCGACCTACTCTTGATTTGGGCTCACATAATGATCTCAGGGTAATGGGATCGAGCCCCACGCCAGGCTCTGCACTCAGTGGGGAGTCTGCTTGAAGATTCTCTCCCTCTGCCCCTCCCCCCACTCTCTTTCTCTCTCTCAAATAAATAATCTTTTAAAAACACAGATCAGTAGAAACCCATCAGTAGAAACGTCCATCAATAGACAACAAAAATAGAAATTTGTTAATCAATCTCAACAATTACCTCTTCATTCTGCACACAATAAATCACCACAAATCTATCCACTCTACCTTCTTACTATGCCTTAAATCCATTCACTCCCCTCAAATCCCCTGTGACAATTGTTAGACACTCATCTCTCAACTGGATTGGAGGCAAGAAACACCGGAATAGGGAAACCACTTGAGAAACTATGCCAATATTCATTCTTCAGCCACGCGCCAGAAGCAGCTATTTGAGGAGGCAAATTTAATCACATCATTTCCCTACTCAAAATGGTCCATAGGGACTCCATGTTGTCCTCCTGTTAAAGATCAGGGTTTAGCATGTATAGCCTTAATAAATTTCATGATCTTGACCCTATTTTCCTCTGAGCCACATCTCTTGCCTAAACCCCTTTCCTGGTACTCTTTGCTCAAACCACCTGTGTCTCCTTGGCATGAATTAGCATAAAACTTCCTTTTTTTATTCTTATCAGCTAGAAAGTCATTAGAAATACTGTTTCTTTTCAGTAAAAGTCACTTTATTGTCAATTACCATAACATTGTCATAATAAATATTCAAGTCTGTGATATCAAAATGTGAGTGGTGTCCTCTAGAGTCATGCAGTGTAAAACCTGCATGGCCATATGAGGTGATGTTGTGCTCATTTATGAGTGTGTAGAAATAAAAATACCAAGTTTCTGCCCTTTAGGAGCTCACAGTCTAGTGCCTTGTAATAAGAATGTTGATAAGAGGTCAAGCATTCATCTGCCAACAGCAGTGTATTTGGAGTGAGTGGGTACGGGCTCTGCTATTCCTGTATTCTCTTGTCAGGACTTCTCCAGAGCAGGAGCTCCCACCCCTTCAGTTCGGTGATCAGCCAGGCCTAGGAAATGCCACCTACAAGGTAAAACAAAAATGTACCCAAGGACAACACAATGAGGAGAGACACCCAACTTCCAGAAAGAGAAAGGCAGTAACATCAACCTTGAACCCTCACCTTAAAAGCCATGCCCCTGCCCCCCACACTAGCCAATCCTAGGCAGAGCACCTCCTGACCCAGTAGAGTCTTTTCTAGTGAATTCTCAGAACCATGCTTCCCTGAATTTCCACACTGGGCATCCACTTTGCCTCTCTCACAGGGTGTCTGGGGAAGTAACAACTAATGAGCAGCCCCTCATAATGAGGATGATTTTCCATGATCTTCTATGACTAATGAGCCTGAGCAGAGAATGACATTTTAGGTCACATTTGTGGCACATGTTTCTGTATATAGAGTTACGTTCTGATTCTCAACTTCCTGTTTTAGTTATTCCCTTTTTTGTCATGGAAATATACACAGACGGAGTGCCATGTGCCCTGACTGGGATTTATTTCTATGGGGCTGGTTGTGAAGGAAGTGAAGTTTCGTTTACACTGGGGATCCTCAGAGACCTCCAAAAAATCACCCACAGGCTCCCTAGAGACTCGAGTTTCTGGGCTTAGCCCCACAACTCTGTACCAGCTGGTTTGAAGTGGACTTAGGAGTCTTCATTCTTAACTAGATGATCCTGGTATAAGTGGTCAAGAGATTTGGAGAACCTCTGGTGCTCTGAGAACAAACTATTATTTAACACAGTAAACATGCAAATCTATGCTACCTACAAGGTGATCAGTATCCTAGGAGTTGTATGATGTGAGGGGGAGATAGTTTTGGATGAGGGTCACCTACTCCTCAGGATGTCTGTGAAGATATTCTTTGACCTTCCTCTCAGTTTGCATCTGCAGCTTAGAATCATCCCAAGCCACTGATTAAGTCCTCTCCATGTGCTCAACACTGAATTCAGAGTTTGAGAGAGCAGGAAAGAAGTATGAGCTTGAGAAGGCTAGAAAGTCAAAACTTATAGCTATCCTCCTAACAGCATCTAAAGTAGGATTCAGTAAATACAAATGGAAGAGAGGGAAGGAAGAAAAAAAAGAAGGAAGAAAACATCGAAGAACAGCATGAGTACCTTTATCATAGTATTACCAGGGCATCAGAGTTCAGTTGCTTCAAAGCAGGTGGTATTTCCCTATTTCAGAACCCATGCATGGAGCCACAGGCCCTTTGCTTTCTGATATTCCTCCTTTTCCTTGGGTCTGTTCCTCTCCAGCCTTAGTGCTTTGCTTTAAATCCTACCCTCACTTCTACCAGTCTGCCTCCCATAGACAAGGGCCCAGTTGGACCTCACTTTCCTCTGTACATCCTTCCAAGGGCTAGTACTCTTCTTTGGGTTCCCAGTTAGCCTTAAAACCACTAAGAAATATGAAGAACATCTGAGAGGGCTTGATCAAGGTGGCTTTCCCGTTTTCTTTAGAAGCACCAAGTGCTAGACCCCACTCATTTCTGTATCCCCCTGTGTCAGCACTGCACTTGAACACCATGGTGGCTCAGTAATGTTTGATTAATGAGTGAATGAATGAATGAATGAATGAAGAGTTTACTGCCCTACACAGCTCATTGAATTTGTTGTGAAAGCAGGGTAACATGAAAGTCAAGAGTGCTCATTCAGTCTGGATTTAACCCCCCCTTTTCCATTTCCTCAAGTAACTTTGGGAACACATTTTTTGCAGTGCTTCCCATTAAGAAGTGGAGTGTCTTTCTCCACCCACATTCCCTTAAACCTGGGCTGGCCTTCTGAGTTGCTTTGACCAGTAGGATATGGCAAGAGTGACAATGTGAGTTCTGGAGCCTAGGCTTCATGAGGGTTTGCAGCTTCTACTTTTCCCCTTTTGAACAGCTGCCCTAAGATTGCCACATAAGGAATTCACTCTAGCCTGCTGAAGACACAACAGAGGAGAGCCAAGGCCCCCAACCAACAGTCTGTATCAACCACCAGACATATGAGTGGGGCCATCTTGGACCTTCTAGCCCAGCTAATCCTCCGCTGAATGTGTGGGAACCCAGGAAAAACCAGCAGAGGACCCACCAGCCAACACACAGAATCATGAAAAATAATAAATTGTTGTTAAGTTCCTAAGTGTTGGATTGGTTGTTACACAGCAATAGGTAACTGAGATACCATGAGAAGCACTTCAGACATTGACTAGGAGCCCTGAGACTCCATCCACCCTACCAGCCCTCCTGGAACCTAGACCCTTCCCCCACTGGAAAATAGACCCTTTCTCCACTACTCCCACCAACTGCCAGTCCTTCCTAACAAATCTGGACAGGTGTCCTGGTGTTATTCTTCATAGGTTCTGACCTCCAAATTGGACCATTTTGGGACTTCTACTTGAGTTTCTTGAGACTGAGCTCCACAGTGACCTAAATAATGAATATTCCCCCAACTTACTTGATCATCTATTCCTGTATTTATTCGGCAAATGTTGCTAAGTGCCTGACACATGTTATAAACAGTTTTGCATGTTCATGATATATGAACAAACAAAACAGACTAAAACTTCTGCCCTGTGTAATTTGCATTCTAGTGGAACAAGAGGAAAAAAGTAAAACAAATAAAAACTAAATCATAGAGTATGCTAGAATATGGTAGTATTATAGAGGATTTGGGAGTGCTGGGATTCAGAGAAGGGTGCATGTTGCTATCTTAAATGAAGTGATCAGGGTAGCCCTCATTGAGGAAGTGAGAATTCCAGACAGAATGCTAGTGCAAAGGCCCGGGGGTGGCATCAAGCCTGGAGTGTTTGTGTTTGGAGAGCAGTGAGGAGCCTGGTGTGGCCAAAGCAGAGAGTGAATAGAGAGAGGAATATAGGAGAGTACATCAGAGATAACTGTATTAGGGTTCTCCAGAGAAACAGAACCAATAGGACAGATGATAGATAGGTAGATAGATGATAGATAGATAGATACAGAAATACAGAGATACAGAGATATAAATACCTCTATCTATCTATATTTATCCATAGAGAGAAAGAGAGAGAGAGAAGGATATATTATAGGAATGCACTCATACATTTATGGAAGCCAAGAAGTTCCGTAGTCTGCTATCCACAAGCAGGAGAACCAGGAAAGCCAGTGGCAGTACCCAGCCTGGAGTCCAAAGGCCCTAGAATCTGGAGCTCCAGTGTCCAAGGGCTTGAGAAGATAGATATCACGGCCCAAGAAAAGAGAGAGATAATTCACCTTTCCTCTGTCTTCTTGTTCTATTGGGGCCCTCAGTGGATTGGCTGAAGCCCACCCACATTGGTGAAGGCCATCTTCTTTACTCATCCTACCAACTCAAATGCTAATCTCTTCCAGAAACACTCACACAGACATTTCCAGAAATAATGCTTTACCAGCTATCTGGGGATTCCTTAGCTCAGTCAAGTTGGCACATGAAATTACAATAACCCACGTTCCCCATAAACCCATGAGCATTCATTGGAATAGTGTTCCCTGGAAGAAGTCTAGAAAATACTAAGCTAGGAGATACCTGAGTCTCCAGTCCTCTGAGTAGTCAGGGCCACGTGACCATGCTTTTGGCAGGGGGGGGGGGGTTGTTTTGTTTTATAGCTCAGGTCCTCAGGCTATGGGCCCTCAGAAAGTGTCAGTGGGAGATGCTCCAGTGCAGAAGAGCCTCTGCCAAAACTCCAGTTTCCAGCTTCCTTTGTCACTCTACTTCTATGACCAGAGCTTGGGGTGTCCCAAGGGGGTTTGAGGGGATGATTATGGGAGAGGATGATTCATTGCAGCATCTCTGTCCCTGGGAAAAGGGATCAGGCATACATGTTTTGCTCCTTCACATATATACACAAGAAGTAGAAGTGAGTATGCATTTAATATCTTTCTTCCCTCCTAGGCTCCAAGCTCCTAGAGTACCAAGAAGGTGGCTAGGAAACTTGTCAGAAGGCAGGAGCATGCAGAGCTTTATAACGTCTTCATGTGATTTGGATCTGTACTCAAACACCATTGAGAAGGATGCATCTATTATTGTAAGAGAGGCAGAGATTTGGTGCACAGGGGCTCACACACAGTGGATACTAAACATAGGAGGAATTAAATTTAATTGTTCACAGCCAGGCAGTGAGGAAGGTTGATCTGTGTTGCCACCTGCAGCCCGAAGGCCTTACTACAGGCTGCTGGCCTCAGAAAATGGGCTCGGGGACCCGGATCCTGGATTGTTTGGAGTTCGTGCCTTTTAGGGACCGTGATTGGAATTTGCCTTAAGGATAGATAGACTTGGCATATAGCTGTTGATACAAAATCAATGCACAGAAATCAGTTGCTTTCTTATACACTAACAACGAAACTGTAGAAAGAGAAATTAGAGAAACGCTTCCATTTACAATAGCACCAAAAACCATAAGATACCTCTAATAAACCTAAACAAAGAGGTAAAGGATCTATACTCTAGGAACTATAGAACACTCATGAAAGAAAATGAAGAAGACACAAAATGATGGAAAAATATTCCTGCTCATGGATCGGAAGAATAAACATTGTTAAAATGTTTATGCTACCCAGAGCAATCTATACCTTCGATGCCATCCTGATCAAAATTCCAATGACATTTTTCAAAGTGCTGGAACAAACAATCCTAAAATTTGTATGGAATCAGAAAAGACCCTGAAGGGTCTTTTTCTTCCTCTCACCAAGGAAATGTTGAAAAAGAAAAACAAAGCTGGGGGCATCACGTTGCCCGATTTCAAGCTATATTACAAAACTGTGATCACCAAGACAGCATGGCACTGGCACAAAAACAGACATATAGACCAATGGAACAGAATAGAGAACCCAGATATGGACCCTCAACTCTATGGTCAAATAATAATCTTCGACAAAGCAGGAAAAAACATGCAATGGAAAAGACAGTCTCTTCGATAAATGGTGCTGGGAAAATTGGACAGCCACATGCAGAAGAATGAAACTCGACCCTTCTCAAACACCATACACAAAGATAAACTAAAAATGGATGAAAGACCTCAGTGTGAGACAGGAATCCATCAAAACCCTAGAGGAGAACATAGGCAGTAACCTCTTTGACATCGGCCACAGCAACTTCTTTCAAGATACATCTCCAAAAGCTAGTGAAACAAAAGCAAAAATGAACTTCTGGGACTTCATCAAGATAAAAAGCTTCTGCACAGCAAAGGAAACAGTCAACAAAACAAAGAGTCAACCCACAGAATGGGAGAAGATATTTGCAAATGACACTACAGACGAAGGGCTGGTATCCAAGATCTATAAAGAACTTCTCAAACTCAACACCCAAAAAACAAATAATCAAGTCAAAAAATGGGCAGAAGATCTGAAAAGACACTTCTCTGAAGAAGACATACAAATGGCTAAAAGACACATGAAAAAATGTTCATCATCATTAGCCATCAGGGAAATTCAAATCAAAACCACATTGAGATACCACCTTATACCAGTTAGAAAGGCAAAAATGGACAGGGAAAGAATCAACAAATGTTGGAGAGGTTGTGGAGAAAACCCTCTTACACTGCTGGTGGGAATGCAAGTTGATACAGCCACTTTGGAAAACAGTGTGGAGGTGCCTCAAAAAATTAAAAATAGAGCTACCCTATGACCCAGCAATTGCACTCCTGGGTATTTACCCCAAAGACACAGATGTAGTGAAAAGAAGGGCCATATGCCCCCCAGTGTTCATAGCAGCAATGTCTGCAATAGCCAAACCGTGGAAAGAGCCGAGATGCCCTTCAACAGATGAATGGATAAAGCAGATGTGGTCCATAGATACAATGGACTATCACTCAGCCACCAGAAAGGATGAATACCCAACTTTTAAATCAGCATGGATGGGACTGGAGGAGATGATGCTAAGTGAAATAAGTCCAGCAGAGAAAGTCAATTATCATATGGTTTCACTTATCTGTGGAACATAAGGAATAGCGTGGAGGACATTAGGAGAAGGAAGGGGAAAATGAAGGGGGGAAATCGGAGGGGGAGATGAACGATGAGAGACTGTGGACTCTGAAAAACAAACAGGGTTTTAGAGGGGAAGGGAGAGGGGGGACTGGTTAGCCCGGTGATGGGTATTAAGGAGGGCACGTACTGATGGAGCACTGGGTGTTATAGGAAAACAATGGATCATGGATCACCACATCAAAAACTAATGATGTATTGTATGGTGACTAACATAACATAAAATAAAATTTAAAAAAAAAGGACAGATAGACTTGGTTTTGGCAGAATCGCTAGTGAACCTTCTTAGTTACACAAATGTAAAATCCAACCAGCAATGTTATCAAATAACTCAAATGCCAATGCTTCTGTCTAAGATGTTAACTTTTCTGTTTATGCTCACTTTGTTCATTTCTGTCATGCTCATTTATGAAATGGTCATATATTTTAGCAGAATGGTTTCCAGGAAAATCTGGCTCCTGTTAGTCTTCTTCCTCGCTTTTATTTTCCTCCCTGAATCCAGGTTTAGACGTCCCTACAACTGCCATATATTGTGTAGCCTGTGGAGTTTGTGTCCAACGTTTTGAGCC
This sequence comes from Callorhinus ursinus, assembly GCF_003265705.2. Taxonomy (NCBI): domain Eukaryota; kingdom Metazoa; phylum Chordata; class Mammalia; order Carnivora; family Otariidae; genus Callorhinus; species Callorhinus ursinus. Next base: position 38,238,335 of record NW_027397072.1, on the reverse strand, counting down.
CTTGTTTGTAGGGGCTATGATAAAATGCAGAAGTGGAATGAGATGAAAACTGGGGTCAAAAGGTAAGTGTGACTAGATTTTGAATCCTGGTTGGAATGACACATGGGTTACAGGAAACCCTGAACACATTATTCTCTTGTATAAAATTGCTCCAAGGCTTCTTGGAATAAATACAAGGTCCTTTATCAACAGCTGCCTAGCTGTCTGGCACCTCTTGTGGATATACAGAACCCACACACCCAGACATTCATGCATACATACAATGCACATAGGCACATATGAGGCACTGGCTCATGCATGCACACATACACACAAGCACACCATACATACATGTGCACACAGATATGCTCGTGAGCACACACATACATGTGGACACTAACACACACATGCAGCCACACTCAGGACTTCCTGCAACCATGTGGCTGTCTCCTCTGCCTGAAACATCTTGACCTGCCCCCAGAGCTCCCCCTGCCCCTCACCTGGCTGGCCCCATGCATGCCTCACTGCCTCTAAAACCTTTTCTAACCCCCTTGGATGGGACCACTTACCCTCCCCACCAGCCCAGCTCCCTGGTGCTGCCTGAATGAGAGGTTATGACACTGTTTTCCAATCACTTGTTTACTAGTCTCTGGCTCCCAACTACCAGCTGTAAATAGTGGATGAGACCTAAATTTCTCCCAGAAATCTACACAGTCATAGCTCTGATTGGCTGGTTTCAGAATGAAACCTTTGGTGTGGTCGCCAGAGAGGAGGAGGAATTTAAAAAACGAGTCTTGGGAGGTGGAGGAAGAGCATTCCTGGCATCTCTGAACTGTATTTATCAGAAGTTAACTTCCATTTCCTACTCTTAAATCCCAGTGCCAGAACATCCCATCATTGTTCATAACAGAGCCTTGCAGAACTTCAGTCCAAGGCTCCCTGAGTGCTGTTTGGAGTGTCTTCTAGTCATTCTGTAGAAAGCAGTCAATATATGTTGGCTTTTATTCCTAACATCTGGTCTCCCCATACTACACTATCTACACCTTTAAAGGGTGGGAACTGTGTCTCCCAAATCTCTTGTGTCCTCTTTGTCTCCCAAGCACTAATATAGAATTCGCATATAATAGATGCTCAAAATGTTTTGTGTTTTTTTTTTTTACTTAGAGAACTTGATCCAATTTACCTTTCTCTTGTGAACTGTGCCCACAGCCACCCAGACATATCCAGTCTCAGTCGTGGGCCCTGCACCAAGTTGGATCAAGTTGAGTTACCATGAGTGAAGGAGATGAGCAGGCATGGGGAGGTGACAGGGGCTAGGCAAACCTTGGAACCAAAGCACCAAAGCTGATCCCAGGGCAGTGCCAAACAGAAGGCAGGTGGGATGTGAGGGGGAGTGAAGAGGAAGCTGGAGGAGCTGAAGCTCTAGTAGCAACTGGGTTGATCCACTGTTGACCTCAGGGGCCCAGGCTTAAAATCCAGGGCCTGCTTGAAATACTTGGATGATTCCTCCAGGTCTCCTGGATAAGTGTAACCTCCCTCACAAGGCATTCATAGCCAGGTCCCGCCTAACTCCTCATCTTCATTTTCTACAACTCCTCAGCCATAAGTCCTGGGTCCCAGCACATGATGCCTCACCACATCCCAGAAGTGCTAGGAGCTCTTCTCATCACACCTCCCAGAGTTGTTCTCTCTGCCTAGAAATGCCCATGCCCACACTCTCTGACTGGAAAACTACTCTTTCTTTGAGGCCCAGACTAAGTACCCTTTCCTTTTTGAAGCCCTGCCCAGCCCTCTCTGCTAGCTCTGCCTCTGTGCCACAGTGGGCACCATCCACCATGCTACCATGGCTCTCCTTACACTCTATCCTGAATGATCGGCAAGACCCAAGTGATCATGCACCAATCCAATCCAGACTTTGTACTTCTTCAACACCTTTGGTGTTCCAGCAGCTACTCTGGGTACTGGTGACCCGAAATTGAACAGAACCCACCCTCCAAAAGCACAGAGTAGTCTCAACACAAACACACAGGTATGACATGATAGCCAGGTGATAAAGTAACTGGGGCATATGCAGGCAATGGAGAGGCAAGGGTAAGAATCTGAACTTATTAAAGGCATCAGGCCAGCATGTCTCTCCTTGGCTAAAACCCTTCCCATAGCTTCCCTTCATACTTAAAGATAAACTGAAGCCCTCATTTTGCCTTTAAGGCCCCCAGGACCCAGCCCCTGCTGGTCTTGATCACCTCCTAACCCTCTCCCTTGTTCTCCAGGCTCCAACACCCCTGCTTCCCACTGCTGTGTGGACACACCAAGCCCCTTCTGTCTCAGAGCCTGTATGCTTGCTATTCCTCTGCCTCTTCACTCCTAGTCCCACTCGCTCCTGTCCTTTAGCCTCAGCTCAGATGTCACCTCTTCAAAAAGAGTCACCTCCCCTGCCCACCTTCTCCAATGTTATATCTCTCAATACTTGCCACCCTCACCCTCTATCACGTAAACTGCCCTTGTTTGTTTGTTTTCTTCTTTGATTATTTGCCTGTTCAATGTTTCCCCCACTCAATTACCAGCTCCAAAGAAGCTTGTTCTTGTTTGCCATCCTTTCCCCAACTCCCAGAATAAGAGTGGAATAAAAATGTGTGGAACAACATCGGGGTCAGATGGGCCAGAATGACCTTGAGTTCCATCATGTACAGCTCATGCGACCTTCAGCAAGTTATTTCACCCCTTCTAGTTCAGTGTCCTCATCTGTCAAATGGGTAAAAATGCTTGCCTTGCAGGGTGGTTCTGAGGGTGAAGACAGCCTGTCCTTGAATGCCCCGGCCCCTGGGGCATGTTGCATGGACACTGAGTAGTTACACAGAAGAGGAAGAGCACCAGCAGCCCACCACTCTGAGCACCGACACCATGGGCTCTCTGCCCTAGTCTGCACCCGACCCCAGATTGTCTGTGAAATGGAGAGAGATTCGGGCTCCAAAGACGAGTGTCAGTCCTAACTGCAAACTCTCAGCCAAGTCCCAGCCCTGTAGTGTTGGCTGGAACAAGTCACCTCAGCGCATTAGCTCCACCACAGCCTTAAACTCAACACACCCAGTACAAACTTGCCATCTGTCCCTCACTGCTCCTCCTTGTCCTCACATGTCAAAACCAGCAGACAACCAGTGGCATTGATCAATCGGTTGAATGACTGATTCACTATGAAATATCTGATAGGCAAATCACAAGACTTGAACCTAAACTACAATTGTGAGCAGCCCATGACATTGTCCACCCAGGGACAGAGGGGGAGAGCTAGGTTCTGCCTGCAGCTTCTGGCTGTTTCTAGAAGCTCTGGAGCAGATGGGCTGCAGGAAAAGCTGTAGGCAGCCTTCCAAGAACTCACTGAGTGACCCACGCACCTTTCATTAAACGCTGTTCACAGGGGCCTACTAAGACTTTGTACTATTTTCTTATTGCTGCTATAACAAATTACCACAAACTTGGTGGCTTAAAACAACACACATTTATTATTTTACAGTTCCGGAGGTCGGGTGTCTGAAATGGGTTCACTGTACTAAAATTCGGCTGTTTCTCCTGGAAGCTCTGGGGGAGAATCCTGTCCCTTGCATTATCCGGCTTCTGGAAACCACCAGCATTCGCGGGCTGGTAGCCCCCATCCTCTACATTCGAAATTAGCAGCATAGCATTTTCCAGTCTCTGGCTCTCACCCTCCTGCCTCACTCTTATGAGGACCCCTGTGGTTACACTGGGCCCACTGGGATAATCCAGGATGGTCTCCCCATCTCAAGATCCTTACCTTAATCACATTTGCCAAGTCCCTGTTGTCTTGTAAGGTAACGTATTCACAGATTCTGAGGATTCGGATGTGGACAGCTTTAGAGGGGCATTAGTCTGCCTACCACAGATCCTGAGTAGGATGAGCTTGGTTTGGGGGCACCAGGCTGGAGCTCAGCCTCCTGCCTCCCTACCGACTCCGTTCAAAGTAGAGTTCAATGTGGGCCAATGGCTCACTCTCCTTGACAAGTCGTATTGGCTGCTGGGACTCAGCTGGACCACAGAGAAACCAGCCAGGCCAGGCCGCGGCCTCAAGCCTGAAGGCTGAGCCCGAGCTTCTCTGGAAGAAGGTGAAGCGCGTGGCTTCTTCTCCACCCTTGTACAGATCCTCGATGTTCACATCCTGTGGGGGCAAGATGGCTGCTGCAGGATAAGGCCACTGGTTGAGATATCAGCCCTAGAGGCCCCCAGGGGGTGGCCAATGGGGGACTTTACAGGGAGGGTCAGTACCCAGGGCAGTGCCTTCTGCAGGTTCTGGAGGGCAGGGGTCTTGGCACTAGGTGCAGAGAGAAGGGGAGGCATGTGTGGACTTGGCTGGGAGTCCACAGATGGGTGCAGAGATGCCAGAGCACCCAGGAAGGTGGGCCATGTCTGTGGGGCACCCCAGAATATTGGTGTGGTTTCTCACCTCCAGCTGCACAGTAGGCCCCTCTCCTGTCTCCACACAGGCTAGGCAGCGACTGCCTCCCTGGATCCCCAGGAAGATGGGGACTTTGGTGCGGTCCAGGCCTCTGTTGGGAAGTATGCAGATCTTCTCTGGGAGGAAAGAGAGAAGAGAGCCAGGAGATGAAAGGACCTAGATGGCAAGCTCTCAGCAAGCTACAGCTGGGCAGAAAAGAGTTGGGCCAAGGCACACCTGGCTTGAACCCTGCATGCAGGCTGCCAGCAGGCTGGGACTCCTCCAGCGGTCATGACACCCTCAGAAGGAGAGGTCCTCAGCTGCTCCCTGCCTCTTCTCACTGTCACCAGAGGAAGAGGGAAGGGGAGAGCTGGTGGCAGGTGGAGCATGGGTGTGTCTGAGGGGATGGAGGCCCCAGTGGCTCACCTGCACAGCAGTTGTCCACATTGGGATCTCCTACCAGGAGCTGGTCACCTCTTAAGTACAGAGCCTTCTGATCTGCATCCTTAATTCTGGAACAAGATGGTTGTGCTGACAACCTGCTCCCTTCAGGCACCACCAAGCCCCAAAGTCTTCCCACCCCCATGCTCTGAAGTACCACACTGAGCATTTAGGTGTTCTTCTCTCCTATAGGTGAGAAGTAGGTGCATGCCTCCACCCAAGAGCAGGTAAAAATAGGTCAGCCTTAAGGCAAGGGAAGGTCTTCTGGAGCTCGTGATTCTCAGAGGCTCCCTTTACCAGCGTCGGCCTCTGTCAGGGCCCTGGGGCAGTGAGGAAAGCCAGTGCCTTCTCACTGATGGGTAGACAGTTTTCCTGATTATGCTAGCCCCTTTTCATGCCCTTCCTGAAAAATTTCCTAATGAGGCTCAGATGTCTCTAGGATACAGTGAGCCTTATCCCAGATTTTCTGGGCCTGACCCAAATTTGCATAAATGTTTTATTTTCTTCAGTGAAGAGGATTAATTGAATGTGTAATAAAGTGTGGTTTGTGGGGCGCCTGGGTGCCTCAGTCAGCTAAGCATCCAACTCTTGATTCTGGCTCTGGTCTTGATCTCAGGGTCATGAGATCAAGCCCCATGTCAGGCTCTGTGCTTAGCGTGGAGTCTGCTTGAGATCCTCTCTCCCTCTCCTCCTGCCCTTTGCATGTGCTCTCTCTATATATAAAATAAATAAATAAATAAATAAATAAATAAATAAATAAATAAATAAAATCTTTTAAAAAATAAAGTGTGGTTTGCTTTTCAAATATTTTAAAGACTTTTTTATAGAACAAAATTCACAAATCAGGAATAAAAATCCTATGTGACAGTAGGTGTACCAACATGGCCACCCTATTCCATGCAATGTGTATTTTGGGGTGGCCCCGTGTTATGGGTGCCAAATTTAGGAGGTCAGGAAAGAGTTGGAGCAGGGTGTGATTACAGTCATTTGGGGTTGGCAATGGTTCCAATGATCAGCCTGGGAGGGTACATACGTGCTGGGGAACAAGGAGGAAACTATGGTGAGTGTGTGCAACATCACAGTCATGCAGGTTATTAGCTCGCAGGTTATTATCTCGGTGGCTTGGCTGGTTTCAAAATGTCAGCCGCTCTCAGGACCTGGGGAGCCCTCCCTATCTCCAAGGGCAGAACCTCTGGGCCAACGTCAATGCCTCCAGATTTTTTTTATCTCAGTAACAACTAATTATAATACCCTTAGCTAATGACTGTATGTGTGTAAAGAAGGTTCACTTGTACAATAAAAATAAAGATCTGAAAAGAGCCTGGGTTTGCCATTCTCTCTCCAACCTGGACAGCCAGGACTTGTGCGGAACTCATCTGCCAGCAACATTCTCTTTGGAGACCAGAATCCAAGTTAGATACCCCAAGGTGACATCTGTTTTGTCATGTGGGTGCTTAGTGCACATGTGTCTTGCCTTCCCAGGCACATTGTAACTTCCCGGAGGCCCCAACTGGCCCCCTGGTATCTAGGACAGGGCAGGCCCATGGAGGAGCTGAGAAAATGTGACCCAGAAGTCAGTCCTGTTTTATTTGTGTTATGTCTCATCTCATTCCTCAAAGGGCTGGAGACAGTTTACAAGAAATCACAGGCAATAAAGTGTAAACTATAAGGAAAGTCTCGAATGTCAAATGAGGTAAAAGGGATAATTGGGAGTGCAGACAGGGAGGAAAGGCCACAGAGGCCAACATATAAAGATGCCGTCACTGAGATTCAAAATTGCCTCTGAGCTCTTGGAGAGAGGAGGACGGAGTAGCATAGGGGGTGAGTCCCGGCTCTGTGTGACATGAGGTAATTTATTTAACATCTTTGAGCTTCAGTTTCCAAATCTGAATGGACTCAGTCATGCCCCCCTTGTAGGTTACTCAGGAGGAAGGCAAGGCAGCAGAAGGTCTGGCATCTTGCAGATGGTCAGGAAAGAGAGCTATTGTGATGAGGATGATGATTAAGCTTAATTATGGGGCACTTGAGATTTCTTGGGTGAGATGGAGCCGCATCTCTCCCCTCAGCCTTCTTTCCCTCTTCCCACATCATCCCCAGGCCCCTGGTTCAGAGAGGGAGGACTCCAGGAAGACTTACATGTAGTATCTTGCCATGGGGAGGGAGCACATTCCTGCAGTTGAGGGCGACTGGTCCTTGCTGAGGGGGAAGGAGAGAAGGGCTGTCAGAGAAGGGTGGGTAGAGCTGGGGGGCAGACCCCCTGGCGGCCCCTAAATCACCAAATCACAGGGTGGAAAAATCTCACTAGGCTGCTTATCTATAACTGGTCTGCCAGAATCCTCCATGATCTCCCCAGCTCAGCAAGTTCCAGGCAGCTCTGCCTCACCCTCCTTTGGGGCTAACTGACCGGGGTATGGGCCCATGACGTGTGCATGGTGCTAGCTTGGGGAAACTGAAGAACAGGTTCCCCAAAGAGTTTAGACAGGAGTACTTCCTGGAGCTGAGATTGAGGTGGGGTGTGCTCCAGCCTCACAGTTTGAGGATGAGCTGGACTCAAACCCTATCCCACTGCCCAGCCTGGCACTAAAGTCATCTGAAGGTTCTGATTTGCCAGAGCTTGAAGTGACTCCATGACCAGCCAGGCTTGGGAACTGGTATACCATCTCAGTTTTTCTCACTCTCCAGTGAACATATAAATCACCTGCCAGTTCTGGTTCCCTGGGTCTGGGCTGGAATCTGAGACTGTGCATTTCAAACATGCAACCAAGTGATATGAACACAGCTGGTCCCTGGCCACACTTTGAGTAGCAAAGGACTAGATAGAGGACCTCCCAGCCCAGACAGGCCATCAGCAGCGTGGCCTCAATGCAAGCACACTTGATGCTGTTCTCTCTCTCAGCCAAACTACTGGGGTTCTTTTGCTTGCAGCAGCAAAACTAATGGGCAGGCTAGTAGCTATACCAAGGTCTGGCCAGGACAGATCAAGTGGAGGGCTCTGTGTGAGGATGATGACTCCCACTCTTGGTCAATGTGAGCACAAGGGACAGGCAGAAATTCAGTGCTGGTCCAGTCTAGCTTGATCTCCAGGGGCCCCAGAAGCCTTCTGTCCTGGCCCAAACCCAAAATCCAGCCCCACGAACCCAGCCCCTCCTGGGTTCTGGCTAGACTGTGATGAGGTGAATAGGAGTGAGAAGCCAGCTTCTAGTCCATCAGAGAGCCTGGGGTCCTGGTGCTAAGCATCTGCCATGGTCCCTCCCAATGCACCACACAATCCATCCCCTAAGCTTTCCCTTCCCTATTGTCCCCAGGTGACCTTTCCCTGAACTCTGGCCTATTGTCCTCCCTGGACACCATCTCTGGCTGTCTCAGACTTCATCAATCTACCTGTCCTGAGTCAAAAACCACCCCCCAAGTAGCACTGAGCTTTCTCCATCACATCCTCTCCTTGCTCTCCTACACGTTTTCTATGTGGACTATGTTCTCTCCAAGACCAATATTAACTTCTGTGGAGCCAAATCAAAAGACTCTTGATTCTTCTGATATTTGGCTTCTGCCTCCTCAGAGCTCTTGACATTAATTGACTCCCTTCACACTTCCATTTTCCCCTTCTCAGGTCTGTGTAGATTTTCCCTTCCATTTGGTGGTGTCCCTAAGGCTGGAAGCCACAAGTCTAAGTTCTAAGCACTTCTCTCTCATACCCCATGAGTTGCCATTCATCCATTTCCACAGCTGCAGTGATCATATTGGTCTAAAGCCTCCCAAGTCCCAACTGAACGTGATACTTTATCTCCAACAGTCTACAGGACACCTCCCTTTGGACTTCTTGCCATTACACCCAACCAAATAGATCTGAAGTCAAATCAATCTTCTCCTCCTCCCAGCCCATTCACCTCCCCCCTTCTCCTTACTCTGTCTGATTTGCCAACAAGTTCTGATAAATTACTCTTTAAAATGTAATTTTGTCTTCTTTTTTTTAAAGATTTATTTACTTATTTGAGAAAGAGAGAGAGCGAGAGCACATGCACATGAGTGGGAAGAGGCAAAGGTAGATAGAGAGAATCTCAAGCAGACTCCATGCTGAGCATGGACCTGAGCTGAAATCAGGAGTTGGATGTTTAACCAACTGTGCCGCCCAGGTGCCCCTAAAATGTAACTTTGTCTTCTTAATAGCCATTGTACCTGTGCCTGTATTCCTGGCTTTTCTACCTTCAGTCCAGCCTAACCTATGTGAGGTACCTGGACCTATATTCTAGGTATTGCTTTCACAACATCTCCACCTAGCTCTAGAGTCTACAGTGGCTGCCCATTTCATCACCATCTGGCCCTGATTCACTTGTATGAGTGTATCTCACTTCTCTGTGGACACTAAACCACCCCTCCAGGCACATGCCTTCTTTCTCCCCTGTGGGCATGCTCACAGTTGTCTTTGATTTCCCTGCCACAAAAGCCATCCCCCCTCCTTGCCGTCCATTCAGGTCTTTTGGCATTAGAGGAACTGGATGTGGTATCATTTATCTATAGGCTGCGTCTCTAGTTCTGCCAAATTAATTATCAGGTCAGAGTAACAGCTCAGACATACAAGGTTATGTCACCTCACCTCCAATTCTCAGTTTCAGCATCTATAAAATCATGGAATTAGAGACTGTGGTTATTAAGATTCTTCCAGATCAAACGATCTATGATTCCATGACTCAGAGTTTAATGAATCTTTCCTTTACTCTTGCAACCCTACTCTGAAATCCTATTAAATTTCACTGTCTTATGTATTGTTCTATATACAGACATTTATTTCCCTTATAAAAGTTAACAACATGTTGATCCATGAAGTATGGCCTGTAGCTCCCTCCAACCACCCTGACACACATATATGCTTACAAGCAAGACATAGAAACACACACAGAAGATTTCAATGGCCAGGTTGGGTTCTAGACCTAGCTTTGCTACTAATTTGGCTTGCTACCTTAGAAAGTCCCCTTTAGTCCCTGGGCCTCCAACTTGTTATCATTAGGAGGAGAGGCTGGGCAAGGTCAGTATTTTTCAAAACTAAGTTTCACAATGAAAATTTACACAGAAATCTAATGAAAGTAAAATGGATAAAGGGAACTTGCTTTTGCTGAATCAGAGAATGAGGGTGATAGCAGAACCCTGACCTTGACCACTAAAGCAGGCACTGGGGCATATCTAACGAACCCCAAGCCTCACCACACACTGTTGAATACCACTGGCCTGGCTGATTTCTTCTGAAATTACTTCCTAAAATCTATGGTTCTAAATATTTAAAAATCTTGACTTGGTTTAACCCATGCCTTCTCTCAAATTCTTTCTATGTGCTCCCAGACTTATTTAGCATCCCATGATGTTCTGTGGAGGGGATACCTTGTTATCTAAAGAGCTTGCCAGGAGGAGTTAAGGGAGGGGGCATACCAGAGATATTGACAGAAAGGAGAAGGAAAGCGAGAAGGAGAGATAGAATACTGCCTATCAACCACCGACCTGCAATCCTGGGTGCCTGGAACATCCGACTGATTTCTCCAGGGCATCTGCCCCAAGTTTATACTGTCTGGTCAGGGGTGGGTCAAGCCTGCTGCAATCTTTATAATTGGCTCTAGGATGGGAAATAAGGGCCTAGGGATTTCACAATGTCTTTAGCACAGTATGGATAATGAGAAGGCGGGGGCATTAATGAGTGTTTGTTGAAGCGGGAGAGAATCACCCATAAAGCCTGGCAGAAGCCAGTCACTGGGCCCCTGCTCATAGCTACTATCATTGCCACTGTTATTTGTGGTTTCAATAGCCAGATAAATAGTCCTGGGATCAGATGTCTTCATATCACCTTCCCGTTGGTGTCCCATGAGGGTCCATCCTAGGCTTAGAGAGGTAGAAGAGGCAAGAGGGGATGTGTTTAAGGGGCCCAAGGACAGAGCAACCTCTGGTGTTTTAAGCCAGGCTGCAGCTAGCAAGACAACATAAGAGAGGGGACTGATGGCATTGGGAGTATTGCCCTGTTTGGAAAGAAGGGAGGGAAGTCTCTGCTTTTCAACAAGTCCTATTAGTTGTTATCAGGTTGGTGAGACAGAACATTTAAGGAAACCCACCTGCAGAGGACATTGACCTTAGATCCATCCTGGGACTGCACAGCCATTGTGTTCCCTGGAGGGTTAGGACACATGACACCATGTAAGCAGGACAGGTGTAAAGAGCACCATGTGAGCAGGGCAGGAGTAAAGAGAATACTCAAGCCTCTAATCAATTACTTAACTCAGTAAATCCATCCACCCACCTGTCTGTCCAACCATCCAACCATCCATCCATCTGTCTACTTGCAAGCGGTGGAGAAGCTTGGCATAGTGTTCTCTGGGGACCATCTGCCTTACCATAATTCTCACTCTTAGGTCATTCAAAGGGCCTGGTAAGAAAGTAGGAGAGGCCAATCCACATGTAGATGCTTAAAGAGTGAAAGATAAGAAAAGATGGGCAGGGAGGGGACTCAATTTCTGTTTCCTAAGGCCAACAGTCATTCTTCACCCCTCTCCCAATCTATCTCTCATCTCTTTGTGGAAAGGGCCAATGCATGGGGTATTATGCCAGGCAGTCAATGAGCATTTACTGAGCATTGACACTGCTGTGTGACAAAGATGTGCAATGCATGGTCCCCGTTGTTAGGTAGCTTTACAGTTCAGCTGGGGAGCTAAGTCATAAATATTTTAAAAGATAATTAAGAAGACCAGACTCTCTAATCTGCAGGACAAGGGCATATTGGAAACAATAGAGGCAGAGAATCTCCTTGAGTAAAAAAATTCCTAGAATTGAAAGGGCCTGAGACATGGTATATAGTCTCCCTCCAAAGGGAGAAATCTGTGCTACAGCACCCCTGAGACATAGTTAATCAGGCTCTTCTTCAATACCTCCACAACTTCTTGAAGAAACCCTAGCAGTGTGTGTGGTCCTTGCGGTTAAAATTTTGGGGTCACACATAATTTCTGCTCATCAGTCCTGCTTGTGCCTCCTGGAATTACACAGAAAAAGTTTATTTTTCTACTAGGCAGAGCTTTGAGTGTTTGAATGGGGTTTTCTGTGTATTGCTTCTCCAGGATAAAGACCCTCAGCTTCCTAGCCTCTACCCTAACGACTTGATCGTGGGACACTCTCTACTATTCAGAACACACTCTTAGTCCTCAGTGCCTATGCCTGGCACAAATGCCATGTGATGTGGGCATAATACCTCTGTAAATATAGGTCAAGCGGGGGACTTATATTGAAATTGAAGAAATCTAAAACCACTATGTCTTTTTCATATGAACAATCATGATGCCAGGGTCCCCCAGCCCATACATTCCATTTTACTTTCCTTCTTTTTCTATTGACTCATGTCAGCTCATCCCTGCTAAAACCATTTTGAATTCTACCATCCTACAAATGATGAATCAATCACTTTAGGCTGGAGAAAGCTTGCAGACTGAGGTGAAATTTCAGCTGCTCCTTGAAGGGTGGGCCCATTTAGATGGGTGGAGGAGAGAGAAAGAATAGTCCAGGGTGGAGGAATAGTTTCCACATTCTGTACTCACCGGTTTCCAATTATTTGTCAAATGTTATTTGAGATCCTTGGAAACAAATAAATACAGCCTTGACCTTGAGGTCATTTCAGGGACCATAGACCCCAAATCAATTATTACAATGAGGGGAAGTTGGCATAGCAATGTAACACAGTCAGAGCAGATGACCAGAGATCTCAATTCAGCAAAGGCTTCTTGGAGGAGGTGACAATATGAGACTATGGCTAGGCCCCTGGGCAAAGAAAAAGTGTAAAATGGGTCTGCAGAAACAGGCCTGGTGCCCAGAGCCTGTGTTCTTGGCACTCCTGAGAGGCCTGTGGCAGGACTTGTGCTGTCTGCTACCCAAGGGCTTTGGCTGCATCTGGGCCTCAGCAGCTCCACAGAGACAGACCCTTCTGGTCTGGCCACCTCCTTGCTAGTGCTTCAGCAGAATGTGAACCTGCCAGGCTGGTATGACTGGTGAGGTGCAGGAAGAATACCTGGAGCTCAGATTTAGGCCTCTCCTCTGGCTTCTGTTCTGATCCCTCAGAGTTTAGGCAGGGATGCTGGAGTCACAGTCCCTGGCATGTCAGACTGGAGGTGCAAAGGTAGTCAAGGAAGAGCTAAACCTTGCAGACACAGAGAATATTCAACAACTTTAGTATGGTCAGCTTTTAAATAGAATGTTTGGAGAAACAAAAGGGCTGATGTTGATTTTGAGAAGGAAAATGAAAATATTGGAGAAAACTGCAATCATAATAAAATAAATGCATTTATTTCTCTTCCTATGTATTAGTTATCTATTGCTGTGTAACAAGTTGGAGCACCTGGATGGCTCAGTCAGTTAAGCATCCGACTCTTGGTTTCAGCTCAAGTCATGATCTCAGGGTCCTGGGATTGAGCCCTGCATCAAGCTCCACCCTCAGCAAGGAGTCTGTTTGAGATTCTCACTCTCCCTCTCCCTCTGCCGACCCCTGCCCCATGTGCACTCTCTCTCTCTCTCTCTGAAAAGATAAACAAATCTTTTTTTAAAAAAAAACCTTAGCAACTGAAAGCAACAAGCATTTATTTTCTCACAGTTTCTGAGCGTTGGGAATCTAGACCAGTTTAGCTAGGTGGTTCTGCTTCACTGTCTCTCTTGAGGTGGCGATCGAGCTGTCAGCCAGAGTTGCATCATCTGAAGGCCTGACTGTGGCTGGGAGAGCTGCTTTCAAATGCACTCATGTGGCAGTTGGCAGGAGGCTTCATTTTCAACACATGGGTCTCTCTATAGGGCTGCTTATGAGATGGCAGCTGGCTTCCCCCAGAACAAGTAAACAAAGAAACAGAGAAAACAAGATAGAAGCTGCAGAGTCTTTTTTATAATCTAATCTCAAAAGTAGCATAATATTACTTCTGCCACATTCTGTTAGTCACAGAGACAACACAGGTACAATGTGGGAGGGGATATACATGATGTGAGATGGGGTCAGCAGCAGCTGTGTTGATGTCGTAGGGCTGCCATAACCAATTACCACAAAATTGGTGGTTTAAAACAATGAAAATTTTTGCTGTCATGGTTCAGGAGACTAGAAGGCTGTCGTCCCTCTGAAGGCTTTAGGGAAGAATTCTTCCTTGCCTCTTCCTAGCTTCTGGTGGTTGCCTCAGTCATGGTATTTCTTGCCTTATTGCTGCATAAGTGCAATCTCTGCCTCCATCTTCACATAGACTTCTTCCTGGGTCTCCTGTGTGTCTCCTGTTGCATATGCAGTCATGTTGGATTTAGAGCCCATCCGAATACAGCATGACCTCTTAACCAATTGCATCTGCAAAGAACCTGTCTCCAAATAAGGCCCCAGTCTAAAATTTCCAGAAGGACATGAATTTCAACCAGCATGGGACCCTTTGGAGGCTAAAACCCACGCCTTGCAATCTCAGGGGGCTATGACCACTCCAGGTCTAGGATTATTCTTTCTATAAATTCCTTTTCCAGGAGATTCCAACCACACTAACTCATCATATTCTTTCTTCACAGCTTTGCTGAGGTCTGTGTACTGATTCTGTCGCAGCTGACCAGAGCAGCAGAGCTCAATTCAATTTGAATTTCACTCAGGGAAGTGGATGCTGAAGATGATTAGAAATATTGTCTGCTCTGTTTTCCTTAATATTAACTTACTTATTACACAAAGAATTCATCTTCATTGTAGAACAGTTAGAAAATGTTTAAATAAAAGAATAAAAAGAAAAATCACCTGTAATTGCTAAATTGACATTGCTAAAATTGAAGTAAACTCTTTTGGACTTTTTTTCTATGTGAAGAAATATATAGATAGGTATTTTTTTAATTAAAATGAAATTACAAGTTATGCTAATTTGTAATTTGCTCTTCTTAATATGTCACAAGCATCTTTCCATGTGAATAGATACCAGTATCTTGGATTCTAATGGCACCTCAGGTTTCAAAACATATGACATGCCTGGCCATTCTTCAGCCTTCTGAGCTGTAGTCAATTCCTTAGACACCACCACTCTCTCCTGCCATGGCTAGCGCATAAGGGTTGAGATGGAAAATGTAGAATATGATGGCAGTTGAGTTACAGGAAAGAGGGAGGGGGCTGGGTTTTGGGTCTCTAATTCTATGACCTCCCTCTCCTGCATAGTGATAGTAGACAGGTCCTCATGTGGGCAGCTGGTGGCCCTAATAGGCTCAACTTGGGATTGGCTGGCTTGTGGGGCTCAGGGGTACTGGGTAAGTTACCATGAAGCAGGAAGGGTTTCCAACACTCCCCCCACCCCGACCCCTGGGAAACTTTTTATGTGACTTCCAGTTTATCTTGAGTGGTTTTTGCAAGGTTCTACACCAGTAGCACCACTCAATAGGGAAAGAAACTGTGGACTAAGCCCCAAATCTCAGAAGGATTTACCCAAACTGGGAATCAAAAGGGAGAGTGGCCAAGTACCCAGCCAGAGGTGGGGCCCTGAGAACAGATGGGGGGATGGTTGCCATCAGTGTCCTCCTCTACCTCCGCCCCTGCCTGAGCCAGCTCTGCCCAGGTAGGTTCTGGGGTGTGCATTGCCCTAGTCACACTGCTGGAAGTAGAAGTCTGTGATGGGGTTGCCCCAGCTGGCATCCTCTGAGAGTTGGGTAAGTCTGAGAGGCTGGTCTGCTTCGGGCACGGTGCAGAGGAACCAGCCTGGGTAGGCAGCTGACTCGAAGCTGGAGGTGAGCCCTGTGTCCCGCCGGTAGAAAGTGAAGCTCTTAGATTCGTTGGCACCAAGGTAGAGTTCCATGATGTTTACTGGCTGTGAATGGAGAGGCATGGCAGGTGAGGGGAAGGAGCGGAGGAGGCAGGAGAGCTGGGCCATGGGCATGGAGAGGCAGGGCTGTCATCAACAGAACCCTGCAAGGGAGAGGATCAGGCCCCAGGATGCCTGGCCCAGTGGCTTCAGCATCTGCTGGCTTAGTGAAGTCAAGATAGCAAGGATGCCCTAACAGGACTCACCTCTAGTTTTAGAGTAGGTTCCTGCCCTGTCCCACATGACAGGCACCGGCTCCCTCCCTGGACGCCCAAGATGACTGGAGACAGCTTGGCATCCAGAGACCGGTTGGGGACAACACTGATCTCCTCACCTAGAGAAAGGAAGCCAGAGTCAGGGTCCCTGACTGCCCTTCCCTCCCTCTCCCCAAATCGTGGACTTTGAAGCACAAGACCTACGTGAGACATTCTGTCCCCAGACTGGGCGGAAAGGAAGCCTGGTAACAGCTGTCATCTAGGGAAGGGTGGTCTCCTGCCAGTTGGCCCAATGACATCAAGGCATGTAAGCACATTCTACCATCTCCCACCTCTAGCCTACCCCCTTGTCCAGGCTCAAACCTTCAAGTCTTCTCTAACCCCCAGGGGAGATCTGACTACCTCCTTTAATGCCTCTTGATCCTCTGGCCTTGTTTTGGAAACTCAATTTGATAAGCCTCTCATCAGAGTTATTTGGACATGTTTGTACCAGCATGAGAACAGAAGAGGGTCTCATTCCTCTCTGTACCACACATACAAACCTACCCTATCACATACCACACATACAAACACATACACACACATGCACACATACATGCATGCATGCATACACACGTGTACACACACACACACACACACACACACACACACTGCCTGGCCCCAGAGCCCAGTAAATGTGTCCCAAGTGGGCAGGTATGTGCTATTTTAGAGAGAAGGCCTGTCATGGTGTCTGGGGCATGAGGCCAGATGGTGCCACCTGCTATCTGGGTCCCATCACTCTGAGGGACCAGGAATCCCCAGAAAGCAGAGGGAACCCAGGGCAAAGGGATAGAAAGCCACTCCTATATGGGAATAAAGGCCTAGGAGCCTATTTTAGATCTTTCCTCAGCACTTGCTCCCAGGAAAAGGAATGTTTGGCCTAAGTCTACCTATGAGGGAAGAACAAAGCATTCATCCTGGAAAATATTCCCACCTTTGCATAGAGGCTTCAGGTAACAATGGGGTAGGCGTCCTCACTTTGCTGGAAGGTGTAGTATTTTATTTGTCCTCGTTCAGAGCCTGCTTTTATGATGCCCATCTACTGTGTCAGGCCTGGGACCTGTAGGCCTGTGCCAGTTTGCATAGCTATTCCAAGCCCTCTCCAGGCCCCCTCCCCTCAGAGTGTATAGACACCTAGGGAAGTAGGGTCATGTTTTGCCACCAACCTTTGATGACCTTCCCTGCATGCAGCCCTCCGGCTAGAAGCTGGTTATCATGCAGATAAAGCACCTTCAAGGCCGCATCCTTCATTCTGAAACATCAAGACAGGATGACGCTTAGTTAGGGGAGGGGTGGGTGCTCGGGCTTGCTGGGCTCTACAGAAGCAACCACCCAACCTTCTCTGCCCGCCCTGCTGGGCTCATACCCTACTAATGGGATAACAATAGCCTCCCATCTGAGTCTTCACCCTATTCAATCTTTTCTACACCAACCAATCTCCTCCATTTGTGATGTTGGAAAAGAAACTGGACTGTGAGTCAGAATCCTGGGTTCTTATCTGGCTGTGCTGCCCCTGCTGCTGAGTCCCAACAGACAAGTCGCTTGCCCTCTCTGAGCCTGAGTTTCCCTGTTGTTAATTAAGACAATGGGTTAGATCAAACCCAAGCCTCTTCCAGATGAAAATCTGATTCTTCAATCATTATTGAAGATGTCAAGGCACATTTACTTCCACCTATTAAGTGAGGAATATCTTTAAATTTAAAATTCTTGGGGCACCTGAGTGGCACAGTCTGTTGAGCGTCAGATTCTTGGTTTGGGCCATGTTGTGATCTCAGTGTCATGAGATCAGTCCTGCGTTGCGCTCGCGCTCAGTCTGAAGTCTGCTTAAGTTCCCCTCTCCCTCTCCTTCTGCCCCTCCCCACTGTGCACTCTCTCTCTCTCAAATAAATAAATCTTTAAAAAATAAAAATAAAATAATAAATTTAAAATTCTTTCATTTTACTGTTCAAATTTATTTCTCATCTCTGATTTCAGTTGATTTTTTGACATCTTGTGAGGTGAAAAATATATCCTAAAATGGGTTTCTTCAGGTGTTATATGGAAATAAGTATGCTGTGTGCAAATTGGTTCAATGGTGGCTAAACACAAACAAATCTCATTCAGTTATTAATATACTGAACTGCACCATGGTTCTCTTATAAGAAGACACAGAAAGCAGATTTCCCACATTTCTTAATCAAGGAGCACCACTATATAAAGCAACTCATAGGGTTGCGGCTCCACAGAACCCACCTTGGGAAAAGCTATGTTAGACTCTGAGTTCAGAGAGAACTAGGACCATTTTCACTCACTAGTGCAAAGTCCAGAACACAGCAGACCGCCTGGCTCAGCACATGCCAGCAGACAGACAGACTGACTGACCAAATAGTTTTGTTGTTGTTTTGCCCCAAAGGGCAGCAGGGAGGTAGTGGAGCAGAGTGACATCAATTCACCCCAGTGGGTGGTAACAGCTCTGAGCTGGGTCTCCTGACTTCCATTCTCATCATGGATATGTGGGGCTGAAGCTCTACACAGAGTGATTCACTTGCTCCCCCTTCTCGTCAGGGAACCCCCATGAGGTGGCCAGCCCCAGCCTGATAAAGGCTGGAAAAATTTCTCTTAGGACAACGAGGGACTGTTCACAACTTCCCAGCTGCTCACCCACCTATGAGAGCCCCAACTCTGGGCAGGTGCAGCCTCTCCCTACCCAGAAAGTATGGACAACAGGTCTACCTGGAACTTATTTCCCCCAGAGGACACAGCCAGTCAGAGGTTCAGATACTCACCGGAAGCACAGCGCCCCACTCAGGACCATCTTGAGCTTCACAGTGTATAGACTCTCCTATTCTGAAATAACACAAAATCTTAAGTGGCAGTAGAGGCTGGGCTGGAAGGGGCCTGAGTAGCAAACAGCCTTCTGGCCCCACCACCCCTCTCTCCAGCATGTGAACATCCCCCACAGAGCAGGGGATTCTAGGTCTGGGGTCAGGAGAGAGCCCCAGGCCTGCTGGGGAGAATGAAACCCAGCTCCCCAAAGGACACCTCAGAATGCTCCTTTCTCCTGGCAGAGCCTGTGGTATCTGCCTGCTCCTCTGGGATGCCTCAGCCCTTTTAATAATGCACTAGGGAGGAGCCCCTGAAACTGCCACAAGCTGAGGAGGAGCAGGGTTTCCCAGGTATTTCACACCACCCTAAGCCTCCAGAAACACCTGCGCTTCATTACCTCTCCCAAGGAAGGAAGGTTCTGGAGATAGCCTTCTTTCAGCAATTCTGATGAACTTCCCAGGGGCTTTCAAGCTCTTTGTGAGCACTCCGCTCCGGGACCTGGGGCACTTCCAGACCCAAAGACTTCAGTGCAAATAGCCACTCAAGGAAAGAAGATTTTAGAATAAACCCCCTTTCCTCCCCCTTCCTTCCCTCCCTTCCTTCCTTCCGTCCTTCCTTCCTTTCTTCCTTCCTTCCTTCCTTCCTTTGCCAGGCCTATGAAAAATGCTGGAGGTGGGGCTTTCCTGCTTAGGCAATGTTTAGTCTACAAATTCATTGTAGAAAAACCTGAAAATCCAGATTGGCAAAACTAAACAAAACAAAACACACCATGAATACTTGTCTTCTGTGAGTGTACCATCAGAAAACCAATGACAACACTTTTCCACTGCCTACATATACAAGTAACTGTCAACTGTGTCTCCTACAGCTTCGTCATAGAGCCTACACTCTATTCAACTTGCTTTTTTCATGTAGCTAAATAGCAGAATATCTTTCCATACCAAATATGAATTATGATATAACATTGAATAGCTGCATGCATTTCATTGTATAGATGTATCATTTATTTATAGCAATCAATTATTATTAGTCTATTATTTGCTATTGAAAATCATGTGGTAACAAACATCTTCATATCAACCTCTTCACTCGTGTCTGATTATTTCCTTAGAAAATAAAATCTAGCCCATTCCACCTGTAATCAATCTTTCTCCAATACCTAATTGGCAAATTAATATGTGGCTGGATAACAATCCATGCAATTTCAATACCTTGATACATTCTCTGTGATGGATCTGAATTAAAGGTAGAGGGCAGTGCATAATAACAAACAATTTAATGACATCTTGAGTACCGCTGATAGCCATATATTGTTAAGATACAAATTTTAAAGAAATTGTGTTCCAGTTTATAGGCTAAAAAGTCCTTAAAGTGTTCAAGAATAAATAAAATACCAAGTTTTTCCGATGTGATAAACAACTTTCAGAAAACCTTATTTTTTTAAAGATTATTTATTTATTTATTTGACAGACAGAGACAGCATGAGCAGGCAGAGTGGCAGGCAGAGGGAGAAGCAGGCTCCCTGCTGAGCAGGGAGCCCGATGCGGAACTCGATCCCAGGACCCTGGCATCATGACCTGAGCCGAAGGCAGATGCTTAACCGATGAGCCACCCAGGCACCCCTCAGAAAAATTTTAAAATGTAAAGGCTACTTTATGCAAAATCATTAAATTGACCAAATGGAAAGGACACTGAAAATAACTATAAAAAAGAGCAAATTGAAAAAGAAAACACCAGAAGGTGTTGGCCTATAGGCAAAGTGGTTTTTTTTTTTTTTTAAGATTTTATTTATTTGAGAGAGAGAAAGTGAATGGGGGGGTGAGGGGCAGAGGGAGAGAAACTTCAGGCAGACTCCCTGCTGAGCCCAGAGCCCCCCAGACTGTCTTGGGGCTCTATCAAATGACCCGTGAAAACATGACCTGAGCCAAAACCAAGAGTCGCACGCTCAATGGACTACACTACCCAGGCGCCCCAAAGTGGTTTTAAGCAGACAGACTTTCATTTGTAAAGTGATCATAGGGAAGTACATATTGTTTCACTTAAAAAGGCTGCCTTCTCTGATCCCCTGACTGCAGTGAATTGCACCAACTTGCCCACAGCACACATAGGCGGGGCTTCAGAAGCTCTGTCCTCATTCTGACTAATATGGAATGACACCAGTGCATGGCTGTACCCCTCCAGGTAGGGCAGCTTGCTGAGGGCACAGGGGGATGTGTTTGCCAGCTCCATCTGTTCTGCTGTGTGCTTCATGGTGACAGGTACACAACGAATGGATGGAGAGATGAATGAGTGAGCTAAGATTGTGAAAGTGACAAAAACAAAATGAACTCCCATTAAGAAAGTTAAGTTCTTCAAACTTGAAAATAAGACAAAACGTAGCTTGAAGACCGGCATTGTGATGCCACCAGCTTTGATTTTCTTTTGCAACATTCCTCTGGCTATTCAGGGTCTTTTCTGGTTCCATACAAATTTTAGGATTATTTGTTCCAGCTCTGTGAAAAACGTTGATGGTATTTTGATAGGGATTGCACTGAATGTGTAGATTGCTCTGGGTAGCATAGACATTTTCACAATGTCTATTCTTCCAATCCATGAGCACGGAACGTTTTTCCATTTCTTTGTGTCCTCCTCAATTTCTTTCATAAGTGTTCTGTAGCTTTTATTTTTTTTTATTTTTTTTATTTTTTTTAAAGATTTTATTTATTTATTTGAGAGAGAGAGAATGAGAGATAGCACAAGCGGGAAGAGGGTCAGAGGGAGAAGCAGACTCCCCGCTGAGCAGGGAGCCCGATGTGGGACTCGATCCCAGGACTCCAGGATCATGACCTGAGCCGAAGGCAGTCCCTCAACCAACTGAGCCACCCAGGCGCCCCTGTTCTGTAGCTTTTAGAGTACAGATCCTTTACCTCTTTGGTTAGGTTTATTCCTAAGTATCTTATGGTTTGGGGTGGAATTGTAAATGGGATCAATTCCTTAATTTCTCTTTCTTCTGTCTCAGTCTACAGAAATGCAACTGATTTCTGCATATTGATTTTATATCCTGCCACTTTGCTGAATTCCTATATAAGTTCTAGCAACTTTGGGGTGGAGTCTTTTGGATTTTCCACATAAAGTATCATGTCATCTGTGAAGAGTAAGAGTTTGACTTCTTCTTTGCCAATTTGAATGTCTCTTATTTTTCCTGTTGTCTGATTGCTGAGGTTAGGACTCCTAGTACTATGTTGAACAACAGTGGTGAGGGTGAGCATCCCTGTCGTGTTCCTGACCTCAGGGAAAAAGGTCTCAATTTTTCCCCATTGAGAATGATATTCACTGTGGGCTTTTTGTATACTGCTTTTATGATATTGAGGTATGTCCCCTCTATCCCTACACTGTGGAGAGTTTTAATCAAGAAAGGATGTTTATAGCAGCAATGTCCACAATAGCCAGACTATTCAAAGAGCCAAGATGTCCATCGACAGATGAATGGATAAAGAAGATATGGTATATATATATACAATGGAATACTACTCAGCCATCAGAAAGGATGAATACTTACCACTTACATCAATGTGGATGGAACTGGAGGGTATTATGTTGAGCAAAATAAGTCAATCAGAGAAAGACAATTATCATATGGTTTCACTCATATGTGGGATATAAGAAACAGTGCAGAGGATCATAGGGGAAGGGAGAGAAAATGGAATGGAAAGAAATCAGAGAGGGAGGGGCGCCTGGGTGGCTCAGTCGTTAAGCGTCTGCCTTCGGCTCAGGTCACAGACCTAGGGTCCTGGGATCGAGCCCCATATCGGGCTCCCTGCTCAGCAGGAAGCCTGCTTCTCCCTCTCCCACTCTCCCTGCTTGTGTTCCCTCTCTCACTGTGTCTCTCACTGTGTCTCTCTCTGTCAAATAAATAAATTCTTAAAAAAAAAAAAGAAAAGAAAAGAAATCAGAGAGGGAGACAAACTATGAAAGACTCTTGACTCTGGGAAACAAACAGGATTGCTGGAGGGGAGGTAGGTGGGGGGATGGGGTAATTGGGTGATGGGCATTAAGGAGTGATACGATGAGCACTGGGTGTTATATGCAACTGATGAATTATTCAACTCTACATCTGAAATTTAGATGCACTATATGTTGGCTAGTTGAATTTAAATTAAAAAAAGAAAAGAAAACGGTGACCACAGGTGCTTTCAATGTCACACTAGAGCTTGGTCAAACAGGCCCCACCAGCAATTACTCAATTCTTTAGGAAATAGATGCCTTTGGCTTTTTGATGACTGTGGATTAGACACCAGACTCTATGAAGTTAGATGTGAACTAAGAAGAGATTGACTGATAAATTGCAAATCATTTCTGCCTGATATAAAAGATAGCCTCAAATGGTGCAGTTTTATTGCTTTGCAATTCATTAAGCAGGTTTCTTTTTTTAATCTAAGTCAGCCAACCCATTCCACCATTTCTTTTGAATCACGTCTTTTGAATCAGCTTATCGTCCTGCTGGTTCCTTCATTTATTAATAATGATAAATCTTTGGCACGTGCTCACTCTGTGTTTATGTAAGAGTTGTGTTTTGGATGTTTTTGAAAATTAAACTGATACTACCTAAGATAATGTTATTTTCTCACAAGTCATACAACATATGTGGTGGTTTTAAAATCTATCCTAAGAGGTGAAGCTTATTTTCCTTTGAGTGTAGGCTGGACTTAGTGGCTTGCTTCTAAAGAATTTATTACCTGGTGGAAGTGGCAGGGTGCCACATCTGAGGCTAGATCACAAATGGCATTGGAGCTTCTTCCTGATCTCTCTTGGCTCTCTCCCCTTGGGGAAACCAGCTACCATGTCAGGAGGACACTTGAGCAGCCTATGGAGAGGACTGTGTGGTGGGACCGGAGGCCTCCTGACAACAGCTCCATGTGAGCAATCTTAGAAATAGGGGCCCTACAGCCACACTCCAGCCTTCAGATGAGGAAGCCCTTTTGACATCTTGACTGTGATTTCACGAGAAGCCCTAAGCCAGACCACCCAGTTCATGCCACTTTTCTGGTTCCTCATTCTGAGAAGCTGTGTAAAATTATAATGCTTGCTGTTTTAAGCTGCTGCTAAGTCTTGGAATAATTTGTTACACAGCAACAGGTAACTAACACACTTTGCCATCACCATGGGCAGTTTCTACTCCTGTTCTCTTTTCATTCCCCGCAGTCCTCAGTGGGTATCCTCCCTTCTTAGGAAACATCTCAATTCTTCATGGACTTCATATGACCATAGAGGTTGTCCCAGAAACTGTGCCAGTCTGCAAAGGGGTAATACTCCCCATGGTGCTTCTCACCAGTGCCCTGGAGGTGGGGGTGGCTCCTGCTCTTGCTGAAGAGACGAGGAAGCAAACAGCACAAGGGTACATGCCTGTATCAATATGTAAGCACACATTCAAGAGTGGTTTATTACAGTAAAATAGCAATTTTTTATTAGGAAGATAAATCAAACATAATTAAAATAACCAGTATTCATGTGGTGTCCACTATGTCCCTAGAACTATGTTTAGTGTTTTTTTTCTATTTCATGAAAATTTTCTCATTTTATGCTCATAACTGCCTTGTGTGGTAAATACTCTTATTATCTCTATTTCATGGATGTGGAAACCAAGCATAGAAAGGTTAATTATGTTGTCTGATATGGAATCAATAATCAGAATCAAATCCAGGAAACCTGAATCTAAAGCTATTGACCCCAAGACCCAACACAGCAGTTAGAGGGAACCATTTACAGTCTGCCTCAGATCATGTCACTTTTCTGTTCCCTGAGCCTATGAGAGTAAAAGGCAGGTCTCTGTCATACTCCCAGGCCCCACAAAACCAGGCTGTCATTATCACTTGACTTTATTCTTTTACCACACCATGAAGTACACTCAAGCCACATGACCTCTTGCTCTTTCTTGAACAAGCCAGGCACAGTCCTGCCTCAGGGCATTTGCACTGACCATTCTCTGTGCCTGGGAACCTCTTTTTCAAGATATGAGCATGGCTCACTCTCTTACCTCCTTAAAGTCTCTGCTAAAATATCACCTTCTCCATGAGACCTATACTCACCATCCTGTGCTTTTCTCTCCTGCTGCCATATTCCACTTACTGTGCTCTATTTCTTTCCACAGCACTCACCATCTGTTAACACACTATATAATTCAGCTGTGTGTTATGTATATTATTTATCAGCTCCCCACCCTACCCTGCTGGAAGATAAGCTCATACAAGGGAGGTGTCTCCTGTCTATTTTGTTCATTAGTGTATTCCAAGCACTTAAGGTGGTACCTGGTATACAGTATGTCTTTAATAAGTAATATCGCACTAACACTGAATGAGTTGTATGCTGTATCACATTGAAAAGGCCAGAGAGGGGCACCTGGGTGACTCAGTTGGTTAAGCGTCTGCCTTCAGCTCAGGTGATGATCTCAGGGTCCTGGGATGGAGCCCTGCATTGGGCTCCCTGCTCAGCAAGGAGTCTGCTTCTCCCTCTACTTCTCCCCCTGCTCATGATTTCTCTCTCTCTCTCTCAAATAAATAAATAAAATCTTTAAAAAAAGGCCAGAGAATTGTCTCACATTTTGTTCATAGTTATGATTTTTATTTCTCAGAGAGGTTTGATGCTTCTGGGTCCTCATTCTCTTAATATAGCAGTTAAGATCATGGTGGACACTCTCTGGCCAGTGGGCTAACATGGGCCCACTGTTTGTTTCCTAAACAACGCTTTATTGCAATACAACCATGCTCATTTGTTTACACAGTCTGTGGATCCTTCTGTACTACAATGGCAGAGCTGAGTATCTGTGACAGAAACTGCACAGATAGGATATTTAGTACGTGGTCCTTTATAGAAAAAGCTTGCCGAACTCTGGTCACAACCATCTTGATTCAAGTCCTAAATCTGTCACTTATTAGCATACATCTTTGGTCAAGTTGCTTAATCTTTCTGCCTTTTGGAGTTCTCATCTGTAAAATGGGGATAAAAATAGTACTGACTCAGGAGTGGCTATTAAGATTAAAGGAGTTAATGTATGTGAAGTCTTTAGAGCCATGCCTGGCACAAGCAGGTGCTTAAATGTCAGCTGTATCATCATCGTCTTCATCAGCCACATGGCCTGGGGGAATTTGCCTCATCTCTCTGATTTGATGATTCATCTCACCTCATTTACATTTCTCTGTAAAGAAAAGAGGAACAACCACCTCACTGGGTTGTCATGAGGACGGATGAGACAGAGGCTGTGAAGAGCAGGGTCAGCACTTAACACAAACCCATAGACACCTGCTTCTCACCCCCTCTGTTTCTCACCTCTCTGGCACCCTTCCCCGGGTATGTAGAGAGGACCCCGAGAACATGGCAGAGGCCCCCCTTTACGCTGACCTAAATCTAAGGCTAGTTCGAGGCCAAGCACTTCCTTGCCATTGTGCTAACACATCTTACCTGACCCAGAGAGGGAGAAGGCTCCAACTCAGCCTGGCTGAATGACCACAGATTATGCTGTGGATTTTCAAATCCCTTTTACAAGAAAGGTTCACATCTGCTGCGCATTCACTGTGTCAACATTGTCTCAAAAGCAGTACAGGCTTTGTGCCATCAGACCTGTGAAGTGAGTGCAATTTTTATTCCCATTTAATTGATAAGACAAAGTCAGACCTAGAGAGGTGAAGTAACTAACCCAAGGTCACAAACTAGTAAGACATGGACCTGGTATTAGTACTCTGGCAGTTCGATTTCATACTAACTCGCCCCCATTCCCCCTCTGTGAACAAATAAGCCATATAATGCTTACAGGCTCAAGCAAGCAAGGGATGGAGGGTAGAGCTGGAGGTCAGGGGGCCTCCCTGCCAGGAGTCTTTTGCAGGCCAAGGGGCTTCTTGAGAAGAACAGAGACTTCAAGAAAGACAACAGAAACCAAAAGAGTTGGTCCAGAGACAAAGGGCTCCAGCACGACAGAGTGAGGCACACATTAGGACAGAGGGGATTCTTCACTCCCTGGAGTGACTTTGGTGGCCTGCCTGGCCTAGGAGAGCTGGTGTTGATGCACAGACACACAGCTTCCAGGGAGCTGTGAACAGAAGTGTCCTTCCTGCTACTGCCCTGAATTCCCAACCCCAGCGACAGCCACATCCTGCAGTCACTGTGTGACAGAGGGAAGGTGCTACTTGGCTCATAGCACATTTTAGTAACGCTAGAGTCCCTGTGACATTACAGGGAAGTCTGTGGGTCAGGGCACCGAAGCTGGGTGCTGAGCCAGAAATGTGTGGCTTTGTTGTCCTTACTCAGTCCCATGACATCTTCCAGGGTGGAGGGTCTAGGGAAAAGCCAGTTCTACAAGCTGGGACCAGGGAGTGTAGAGGCAATGGCAGGGTGAGACCGTGGTGTGTGTCACACCCACAGGTAGTTTCTCCTGACTGAGTCACCCAGGGCAGGACCAGAGCCACTGGCGACTTCCTTACCTCAGATCCAGGTGAGACCCTTCAGAGCAGGTCCAGGTGCTTTGCTTATCTATACTTCAGAGGCCTCCACAGTCTGAGGACTCACCTCCCACAGATTATGTGGTTTGGCCATTTCTGGACCTCTCTCCACAGAACAGCTAGGACTTGAACCAGATTCTGCAGCTGAAAATTGGACATAAGCCAAATGTGGAAGAAAAAAGTCAGTAGGTAGGAAGACAGAAAGAGTCCTGGTCTGGCTCCATCTTCCCTGCTCCCTGGGCCATGCCCTCCTTCTGCCCGGACAGAGTACAGGCTCTGTGTGTGTGGCTCTGACCTCATAGAGAGGGCACTCTTGGCCAGGCTGGACTGGGCAGGCCACACTGGGATGACTTCTTCCAAACATTCACCTGACCAATCCATGCAGTCTTTCCTCCTGTTTTTGTTTTTGTTTTTGTTTTTTTTCTCTTTCCACAGAGGACTTGGTCCAATGAGGACCCATAGCTGAATTAGACAAGGCAAAGGGAACTGCACTGAGACTCCCCCAGAGGAGGCCCCAAGCCTTCCTTGGCTCTGTCAGTGACACTTGGCACCGATGGAGTAGAATCATCTCCTTTCACAAACTCCTCAAGAACCAGGGACTACTTCTTTATATATATATTTATATATCATATATAAATAATATATTATTATATATAACATATTATATATATTGTATATTTATTATATTAATGTTATAAATACATATTATATATTATAAATATATATAAAATTATTAGATAAGTGTTTGCACATTTGTCTTTTCTAATTTTTTATTACTATATTTAATTGTAGTAAAATGCACATAACAAATTTACCATCTTAACCATTTTTAAGTGTACAGCTATGTACATGTCTTTTATGTCTTTTGTTAAATCTATTCCTGAGTATTTTATTGTAAACAGAATTGATTTTTTATTTCATTTTCTAACAGCTTGCTGCCCATATATAAAAAACATAATTAGTTCAAGGACAATAAAAATAAAAATATTTTTGTAATCATCATAGTAATGACCGATTCAGGTAAAAATCATCAACGGAGGTTAAAGTCTTTATGCCAGTGTTTGATGAAAAGCAAGATACACATTGTCTTAAAGGATCTCCTCACAGATTGCTTACCAATTACAGAAAGAAAATTGGTAATTTTGCAGTGGAGAAACCTGGCTGACTCGACCTTAATCAAGTGGCCAAAATGTCATTCACCAGTAATGGCGTGAAACAACACAAGGTGTGTCTGTACAGGAGATGGCACACGGAGGACACATTACATCTTCTGCAGCGTTCCTGCCAAAAGTGCGTAAGCTGAATCTAATCATGAGGAAACACCAGACAAAGCCAACTTGAGGGACAGTTACAAAAAACAGCCCCTTATTCTTCAACAATGAATGAACGACAATAGGGACAGAGAAAAAGTAGGCTGACTCGGAAAATATTTAGAAAGTACATCTCCTGAAGACTTCTCTTCTATATGTAGCTTGTGCTACCATTTGTGTGGAAAAAGTACACGTTCAGAGGCCTGCTGGTGCCCCAAATTTCTTTCCAAAGAGAGTCTGCAAACAGGTAGCATTCGTTATTGTCATGTGCCATAGAAACTGGATGGGGAGACAGAACTGATTTTCACTTTGTTCCCTTCATCCTACCGGAATTTTTATTTATTTATTTATTTTATTATTTTATGTTAATCACCATACATTACATCATTAGTTTTTAACCCTAACCCTACCAGAATTTTTAAAAAATCATTTAGATGTGTTATTCATTTAAAGTTTGCTTTTTTACTTAACTTTACAAAGTGGTTCTCAAACACAGTATTAAGTGAAAGAAACCAGGCACAAGAAGAATGCATGCTGTATTATTTCATTTACATAATTCAAAACTAAGCAAAACTAATCCATGGTATTGGACATCAGGCCAGGGGTTAACCTCACCTTGAGGTAGGAAGAGTGGCTGGAAGGAGCACAGGGCTGTTTCTCGGTACTTATGCAGAACATCAGAAAATTCAGCAAACTATATCCTGATAAGCTGTGCAGGGTCCTCTATGCATGTTATACTCCAATTTTTTTAAGGTTTGTTGTTTAAAAAAATACAATTAACTTTTCTATATTAACAGAGTATCCTGCCACCTTACACTTATTAGTTCTGGTAGTTGTTCTATAGATTCCCTAGGATTTTCTACATAAACAATCATATCATCTGCAAAGAGGGACAGTTTTCCTTATCTTCTGGTCCTCATTCCTTGGATATTTTTAATTGACTTGGCAGTGGCTAGGACTTCCAGTAAAATGTTGAACACAAGAAGACAGGACAACCATCCTTAACTGGTTACCAATCTTAGGAAAAAACATCCAGTCTTTCATCATTTTTTTAAAAGATTTTTATTTATTTATTTGACAGAGAGAGACACAGCAAGAGAGGGAACACAAGCAGGGGGAGCGGGAGAGGGAGAAGCAGGCTTCCCGCTGAGCAGGGAGCCCGATGCGGGGCTCGATCCCAGGACCCCGGGATCATGACCTGAGCCGAAGGCAGACGCTTAACGACTGAGCCACCCAGGCGCCCCTCCAGTCTTTCATCATTAAGTGTGAGCTGTAGATATATTTTTTTGGTAGATGCCCTTTCAAAATACTGAAAACAGTTTTTTCTATTCCTAGTTGGCTGGAACTATATAGATCATGAGTAGACGTTAACTTTAACCTAATGCTTTCTCTGTATCCACTGAAATAATCATCTGGTATTTCTCCTTTATTCTGTTAATATAGTTCCATTTTATAGTTCTTGTCTACTAATTCTGACATCTAGGTAATTTCAGGATTGGTCTTCATTGTCCTAATTCCTGACACAGGGTCACACATTCCTTCTTCCTCATATGTTTGAATTACTCCCTGGACATTGTAAATATTATATTACAGAGACTACCACACTCCTCTGAAGAAGTTTATGTTTCTGTTTTACCACGCAATTAACCTCATGAGACTCAAAATGCAAATCCTGTCTCTCAAGTGGCAGCAAATACCTCAGATCAGTTCCTTTACCTTTAGCTGGGCTTCTAGGCATGGCTCAAGGGTCAGCCAGAGATTTGGGCAGTTTTTACACTGAATTTTGTGGCTCTCCCTCACTGCCTCTAAGATTACCTTCTAAGATTACCCCTTCACTTTCCATTTGTCCCAAATCTGTCCCCCAGTTCTTCAGAAAGGACTGTAGGGTTTTTGATCCATTTTAGTTGTCTCATGCTATGCAGCTTAAGCCTGCCCTCGGTGTAAAAATAGGACATATGGGAAACTGACCCATTCACATCATTTGTTTCCAAGTGGCTACTCCCCTGCGGAATCTGCCTGCATGTGTTTGCTTGTGCTCACTCACCAATACATTCAGATTCCCTGCCCATTTCCCACCCGATCTTATAGTTGTTTTTGTGAAAGACTTGGTCCAGTCCAAGCCCACTTGGCACCAAAAGAAACACATTCCTTTCAATTCTAAGTATGTCTCTTGTAATTAGCACACTGCAGTATTTCTTTTTCTAGTCTGTTAACCTTCTTTTAACTGGAGAATTAAGTTAATTTAAACTGAACGATTGCTGAAATTTGCCAATTTATTTCTACTATCCTCTTTTTTCTTTCCTTTCTTTTTTGTTCCTTTCTTTCTGATGTCTTTTTTTCTGTTTCTTTTTCTCCTTCCTTTAGTGCTTTCAACTGGATTGAGTGAGATAGTTTTGTTTGTTTTCCCTTTGTTCATCCTTCTCTCAAATTTGGAAGTTACATGCTCTCTATTAATTTGATAGTTACTCTAGCTATTTTAACGATCCTTCTTGACCCAACTAAATATAAAGTTAATCAGTATTTTTAGTTGGAGAACTGTGCCATAGTGAAGGTGGCCACAGGGGTAGGATGGTGACCACATTTTGGGGTATCTGATCGTCCCTTCTTGCGTGTTCACTGAGTTTTGTGATGAGGGTACAGTGGTACTCTCTGCCATTTGGCTAGTAATGATGAAGGGTCAAGAAAGAACAGAACTTGAAGTTGGTGCCTGCCTCACCCTACAAAGCACATACTGATTACATCTTTGGACACCCAAGATGCCTGGAGTGAGTTTGGCATCCAGGGTCCAATCTGCACTAGTTGATATCCAACCTAGAGACAGGAGACCAGATACAGAAATCCAAGGCCACCCTACCCTTCCTCTCTCAGCCCTTACACCCATGACTATTTGCCTTCAGTCTGGTGATAAGGGGAGAAGATCCCAAGAGGACATGGTTTGTCCAGTCCTCAATGGGCAGTTTCCGACTGACTCACTCTCCTTGCTGAGTTCGCACCTGAAACACAAGCATAGATGGAGATTCAGCAGTCGAGAGAATAGGCTCTCTCCATCCTGTCCCTGAATCCATGGATTCTATGAAGCTCAACTTTTTGTCCTCATTTCTGTCTCTTTGTCTCCCTCTTCTACCACTGGTCCTTGAAGTCATGAAGTTTATCTCTTCTCCCTGCATTCTGGGATCATGCCTTCCTAAAATAACCAGTCCCACAGCCTCTCATTTGAGCCTTAGTCTTCACTATCCTGTATCTTCCCCCACATCAGCCATCCTCCTCAGACTGGAGACACAAGGAAGTCACACACTATCATACATCTCACTCTGTATGAACTACCACTGTGAGGCAACCAGAGGTCACAGCTGGGTTTGATATCTCCTATCAGAAAATTATCTTTCCTTTAGGAACTGGACCTTCGATAGAAGACACATGGAGCAGAGATTGCTGGAAAAAAAAATTGGGCATGCCCAGAATCATCTGACTTCCCAGTGAGAAAGCTCCTCTATCTGCAAGGAAATAGAAGTACCACAAAACAGGGTCTGGTCCAGAATGACAAGAATTTTGTTTTTGTTTTGCGGGTTTTTTTGCAAGTGTCCATATATACTTTATTCACACAAAGTATTATCACCTCTTGGGTCTCTGTGTTCAAGCAAAAGTCTGTGGCCAGGCCACCTGCACTACACCTCAAGACCACCCAACTGAGGACATTCTTCCAAGGGACACTCAGGCTTTGGCAGAGCTGGGCTTTTTGTTTTAATAACAAAACTCAGTTCTAAAAGTACATAAATACTAACTGGGGAGAAATTAAGTTTTACAACAATGGAACTCAAAATTCCAAAATGGAAAATGTAGAAAGTGAGAGCCGATCTACACCCCACCCCCTAGCTACCCCCCATCTCCAAGCTCTGGCCTCAAAGAAGGGCAGTCCTGGGCACCTAGTCTTCTGGTCCCCGAGCTCTGGGCCCCTTCCCTCTCATCTGCTGCTGATCCCAGATGGGGATAGAGCAGAGTTTGGTTTTTGGTCAGAAGCCAAGAGCAGTTGAAGAAAAAAAATGAAGGAATGATATCAACTTTCTCTGCACAGAGGACTGGCAAGGACAGCTCAGAGATGATAGCATTTGGGTTAAAACTACATTATTTGCCAATTTAGTTCTCGTATCTTTCACTCTCTTGGGCAGATCCCTGAGCCCAGCCAGCAGTGAGAAGCTCTCTGGGGCTGGGATTATCTGGTCTGGATACTCTGTTCTCTAAAGCCTCCTCTCCATCATCTTGTAGCAAGAAGAAAAGCATCCTTCCTGTTTGGGCAGTGCAAAGCTCAGATCACAAGCTGTTTTCTGGACTAAGTTATCAATACAATCTATCCTCTGGGGATATCTCAGCCCCACGTAGGGCTTTGTAGTGGAGGGGAGGGAGGTGCCTATCAAGCTATCATTTAATCTGAGGAGGAACAATACCACTGGACTTCAAATGTCAGTATCTAAGGCTCATCAAAATTCCTGCTATTCATTCTCTCAAGGAGGGAAATGCCCAAGGAAGTTCTCTCATTGCAGAACTGCCCTAATTATGGTGCAGAAATTAAACTGGACTAAGAAACACAAAATTATCCATGCAAATTTAGTAGTACCAAACATCCACTCCTTTAATTGATCTGACCTAGAGTCAAATCAGCACATAAAATTTAGTACACAATTTTTTAAAAGATTTTATTTATTTATTTGAGAGAGAGAGAATGAGAGATAGAGAGCACAAGAGGGAAGAGGGTCAGAGGGAGAAGCAGACTCCCTGCTGAGCAGGGAGCCCGATGTGGGACTCGATCCTGGGACTCCAGGATCATGACCTGAGCTGAAGGCAGTCGCTTAACCAACTGAGCCACCCAGGTGCCCTAGTATACAATTTTGATGAAAATTTGCCTCTAAAGCATAATATCTGGTAGTTACTAAGGTTAGCTGTCTAAAGTGTACTTAAATGTGTTCAAAATTAGACAAAATAAAAAGACAACTATAAGGATATAGAAGAATCCCATCATTCATATAATGATTTGAAGAATGTACAAAATCAAAAAGTATGGACCCAACTGGGTCTTCTACAGGAGCTGGGTCATCCAAAAGAGCAAATGGCTACCTTCTCCGGGCTATTGAGAGAATCCACAAATGAGACTCAAAAGAACTCCAAAATAGCAAAGGGTCTTGATGCTGGAATATCTACATAGGCCCATGACAGAAAGAACCTGGATATGGTGGATACACAGCCTTGTGGAGGTTGAGAACCATACCTCCATCCGTGGTCATAGATGCATACAGACACTCATGCTCATCGTGGGGAGGGACAGAGAGAGATGCCACTTGGTTCTCAAGCACTTATAAACACACCTAAGCATCAGAGGGAGGGATCTAGAGTCAGGGCTCCTCCAACTCTATAGATTCAGGTTTAGTTTTAGCAATTATTTTTGCTACAGTTACAGTGGTTCAATTACATTCTCCAGACTGGAGAAACTTAGGGAAGGGCAAATTGCCTACAGGTGGAATGCAGGCAGGGTAGTGCAGCCCTAGATTTTTGTCTTGCCCAGACAAAGCCTCCTCTGATTGACTGAATCACCAAGGCTGGGCCTCCAACAGCATCCACCTTACTCTAAACCAAGAGAGGGACATCTCTGAGTTCCTGGCTTTGAGAAATCAGGATAAGGCACTCTGAGCAGGATCAAGTGCTTACTTATTTCTTGGCTCAAGGGCCTCTGAAGGCCTGAGAATGACCTATCCAGGAATTGAGCTATTTGGGCACCCAGAGAAATGCACTCTTCTGAAGGGTCAGGAGATGGAAGTTCTAGTTCATCACTGACTTTATTTATCACCAAGAAGGACAGGGATTGAGGCAGAAACTCCAACACCCAGGTGAAAATGAATGTGAAAAATGAGCTTGATGCTCTCAAGTATATTCATCAGAGGTTTGATTTTCCTCTCTAGAGAAAAGAGGAAAGATGCTATGTTTTGTGGTTTTGGATAAACCCTCCTGGGTTTCCTATATTTATCTCCTTAAAAGGGACTCAGTCCTCACCCCAGCAAAAAAAAGACATTTCCAGATGAGTAAAACAAGGGCACAGAATCATACTATTTAAACTCATTTTAATTTTTATCATAGTAATACATGCACATTGCTTTTAAAAGCCAGATAGGATTTTTAGAATGCATAACTATAAACAATAGATTCCTGCCCATGCCATCTTCTTTCTCTTAGCCCAATCTTCAGATCCATTCAGGAAAGGTATTCTCTATTTGCAGGAATTCCCATACCTCTCTCCTGGACTGAGCCTTATCCTGTGACTCCTGAGTCTTTTTCTTCTTCTTGGTCTCTTTCCTTTTCTAATCCACCTCTAAGGGCCTTCTAATCATCGAGGTATAAATGTCAAAATACTTCATGCTTTGCTTTTCCTTTAGTGCAATCACTTCTTTAGGGTTTGCAGTATTCACTCCACTTTCCCACTTGGTATCAGGCCCCCTAACAACATTCTAGTCAAAGTATCCTAACTTTCTTGTCATTTTTCTCAGAATGGTGGAGGGCAAGATGATAGTTTGGTTTTGGAAGCTGTTCCCTCTTTTTTACCAGACCTAGTGCCAAAATGTTGCAAGCAAAGAGCAAGAATAGGAAAGGCAGAGCCCCTCTCAGGACACTGGCTTTGCGTTTGCAGGGAAGGTGTTCCCACACTCCTGGGTGTAGTCTGGTTTCATCAAATTTCAGTAGGTGGTGTGTGTGTGGCTGTTGGGGAGGATATGATGATCAGCATCACCTTGCCTCCACCCATTGTTAAGCACCCTTGGAGGGACCTGAGTAGCTCCCAGGCTCAAACTCTTTCCAGGGTAGAGCATCTCATCACATGACCCATTGCTCCCTTGGAGAAAAATCCCACAGTTCAAAGCCTTCTGCTAACCCCAGGCTTCTTTACATGTGTCATGAGAGCCTCTGGGATTATCTTCTACCCTCCGATGTATCTCAAAGTTCTGAGTTGGGGTGGGAGTTTCCACCAACGGCTTCTGAAGAATATTACCCCATAGTCCCTTCAAGCTCTGCTGGTATAAGGAACGTTAGAAGAGTTTTGTGTCTTCATATACCTCTAGAAAAAGCCCACGCTTTCTAGGCACTGGGAATTGGGAAGAGGTTACTGGGGAAAGCTGTAAGCCAGAGCCTCAGGCTTAGAGAAGATGCCTCTCTCTTCTGGATCCCTAATGGGATCTTGAGTCCATTTTAGGGACCAGGATGCTCACTATGGTGACTTTCCCTGGGCTCTGAGAAGAGGAGGAGGTCAGTTCCTCAATCATTCATTTATTAATTTATTAACAATGTATTTATTCAACATATATTTATTAAACACAGACACTGCACTAAGGACTGGAAATACAGTAGTAAACTAGACAAATACCACTTCCTTGGAATTGAGGACTTTATAATGTAAGGAGGGAAGTAGAGATAAAGACAAATAAACAAAGTCCTTACAATTGTGTGAAGGAAACAGTCAAAAATGGGAGATAGAAAATTCAGGAGGTAGAAGAAGGGGCTTACTGTGGACATGATGCTTAAGGAAGGCTTCTTTGAGGAGGTGACATATAAAGAGGTGACTTGAAGGAGCCAGAAAAGCAGAGAATGAGAGTAAACTAATATAGGTATAGGGATGTGCACGAGCACGGCATATGCAACGGTCCTGAGGCTATAAAGAATTTGGCACACATCCAAAAACTAACGATGTATTGTATGGTGACTAACATAACATAATAAAATTTAAAAAAAAGAATTTGGCATATTCAAGGAACTAAAAGATTGGCATCACTGAGAATAGTAATAGGGAGAAAGAATTACCTTGGAAGATAGAGGAGTTTGAGGCAGGTGTCAAGCCATCCAGGCAACCCTTAAACTATGAAAGGGGATTTGCTTTTCCTTCTAAGTGCTAATGGAGGCACTGAAGGAGTGAACATAGAAATGACATAGTTTAGATTTACATTTATGGAGATTATCCTGACTGGCTCACGGAGACTGGACTGAATGGGCAGAGGGAGGAGTAGATGGAACTCACCAGTCAGGAGTCTGATTTACGGCACTAGCAAGCTATGGTGGCTGCCTGGTTTGGATTGGAGAGTGGCAGAGAAGCTGAAAAGAGATGGGTGGATTGGAGATCTTTTGAAGGTAGACGTCTTTAGAGATAGACTTCATGGATTAGAGGTAGGGCTCAAAGGAAAGGAGGAATCAAGGGTGGCTCCTAGGTTTCTGTCTTGAGTAACTGAGATGGAGAAGATGGGGTGTGGGAACGGGTATGTCTGATTCCTTCAAAATCCATATGATGAAATCCTAAGGCCCAATGTGATCAGATAAGGAAGTGGGGACTTTGGGAGGTGATTAGATCCTGAGGGCAGGGCCCTCACGAACAGGACTGATAGCCATATGAGAGAGGCCTAGGAGGCTTTCTCCCCTTCCACCATGTGAGGCCCACGATGAGAAGTCTGCAACCCTCTGAGGGCCCTCACCTGACCATGTTGGCACCCTTATATCACACTTCTAGTCTTCAGAGCTACAAGACATAATGTTTGTTCTTATTATGCTGCCAGTCTAAGGAATTTTGTTACAGTAGCCCAAACAGATGAAAACCTTCCTCAAACTAGGAGAGCCAATAAAATATCTGAGAATACCTCTTGGGTCCTTCTGTGGTTTCTCTTCTTCCTCCTCTTCTTCCTCCACCACCACCACCACTTCCTCACCTCCTCTGTGAGAGGGTGCAGTGTAGGGTGGGCGAGCTGTCTACCTCCTGCTCATCTCCAGTGCTCTTGGGATTTCCAAAAAGTTAATATTTATAAGAACAGCCTAGAGTTATTTTTTTCTATCACTCTCTACTATCCTTTCTACACATTCAGCTATTTACAGAACTCACATTCTTTGCAGCCCTTCTCAGAAAACCTGCTTACTCTGCGTCCATTTCATTGCCACCAGAAACCTCTCATAGCCATCCTTGGGGTCATTTATGCTTCGTCCTGACCTTGTCAGAGAAAAAAAACTGAAACACTGGATTCCCCTGTTATCATTTTCCTGTGCCCTTAAGTAGTTTATGAGTATGCATAAATGTATGTTGGTGAAGGCTTGGATAAAATCCAAGAGGGAGATGCCACGGAGTCAGTGGACATTGGCTGGAAGCCCTCTGGGAAGCTCTGGGTTGTGCTTTGTTTCTACAGCCATCCCCTCCTGAGAGAATATCCTAACATCATTGCAGTCTGCTAAGGTTAGACTGGCATACAAGGAGGAGGAAGAAGAGTTGAGACAGAAAAGTTCCTAGCCAGCTTTTCTGTGCTTTCCTTCCCCACCTTCTCTGAGGAACTTTGACATTCCTCACACCCTTCTTGCAGTTAGGGCTGCCTCTGCCATGATAAAGCAAACTCCACTCTGACACACTTCCGTATCATTGGAGGATGCTAATACATGCAATGAGAATTCATTTGTTTCAACAATATATTTTGAGCAACTATTATGTAGGAGGCAAGATTTTGCACCTAAGGAGTATAGAGATATCAAAGTCACAATCTCTGCCCACTATGTACCTAGAATCTGGTTGAGGAGAAAAGAGCAAAGAGGCCAAAACAAGGAGAAAAATCTCTAGCACAAGTCTAACAGAAGAAATGTCTGTCACATGATAAGGCAAAGTGCTATAGACTTCAAAGAAGATAAGATGTTGGATTTTCTTGGGAGGATGAG
Source organism: Callorhinus ursinus (assembly GCF_003265705.2). Lineage (NCBI taxonomy): Eukaryota > Metazoa > Chordata > Mammalia > Carnivora > Otariidae > Callorhinus > Callorhinus ursinus. Next base: position 38,200,115 of record NW_027397072.1, on the reverse strand, counting down.
GAGCAGCCTCTAAACACTTCAGACAGATGTAGGATATTAGGAAGACATAGGCAGGTGAGAGACACAGTGATGAAAGTGGCTGAAATGTTTGCAAAATCATGTGCAGAGGCACAGAGGGAAGAAATCCAACGTGCTGGGTGTAGCTGGTACAGAAAAGAAGCTCGCTTTGATTGAATCTGTCTTAGCCTGGGTTTACACCGGAAAGCAGAACCTGAGACAAGGGTTTTGCATTCAGATGGTGAGAAGTGACCCCAGGGAACAGGAATGGGGCATGGAGAAACCGAAGCAAGGAAATGAGATAAGCCAATGCAAGAGTGTGTTCTTGAGCTCAGCGCTGCCATGGATGACTATGACTCAATTCTACTGGGACCCTCTGAAGAACCCTGTAGGTAGAATGCATCTCAGAATTGTGCACCTGAAGGATCCAAGAGAATAGCAGGTACCCACCCACTCCCACCCCCCACTGGTCAAGGGTTCTTCATGGGCAGCTCCATCTCACTTCCAGGTGTGTGCATGTGTGAGTGCAAAGCAAGTTCCTGCAAGTGTCTTTCCCCAAGGTGTCCTAGGAGCCCCCGAGCAGAGAGAGACAGATGCTTGGTGCAGCTGAGATGACATGATGTCAGGTTACACCTTTTCAGAGCTGGTCACACAGCAATGACTAGAGTAAGAGGTAGGCAAACAGGATGTAAGGGGGGATTCAAGGGTTGTCTCAGGACCATGGCCAGCGAGGCACCAGGAGATAATGCCACAAGGATAGGTTTTGGAAGAGATTATGTCTCGGTAAGAAATTTGAACTTAGTTAGCAATGGGTATCCATTGCAAAACCTGATACCACTGCCTGTCATATGCAGAGAAGGGCAAGGTCTCCTGAGGGAAGAGAGTCCATCATGCTCACATTCAAGTGCAGGATATTATGGTAAATTATAGTTCCTTGTGACTGGCTAAGTGAATCTGGAGATTTTATTACAGGCTTTAAATAAAGTAACCCTCACCAAAGGGACAACTGGCCTAAAAGTATCCCAGTAAAGAAACTGTTAGTTAAGGATTTGACTAAAATTCCAGAAAACATGAATAATAACAGGAAAATATCAAAGCTGGTACTTCTCCTTTGAGCTAATTTGTAAGTGAAAACAAAGACAATACAATAAGTTCTGAGAAGTCACCTGAAAAAAATTTAAACTGATACAAGTGATTCTCTGAAATATGGATTGATTTAAATTCACTACAGTTAATAATTAATCTTAACCAAAGTATGTGTTATGTGTCAAATTATTAACTAATGATATTATGAATCCATTATGATGATCAAGACATGTAAAATTTTTATTTCACATTTATCTTATCCTTTAGATTCATCTTTGGTGGGGCACTTGGCTGGCTTAGTCAGAATAGCATGTGACTCTTGATCTCAGGGTCATGAGTTTGAGCCCTATGTGGGGTGTAGAGATTACTTAGATAGATAAAAACTTTAGATTAATTTGGGAACACACATCATATTTATAATAAACATGCAGAGAATTAACAGATAATACTCTTTTATTGATAGGGTTCTATGAACAAAAATGTTTGGAACTCACATCTCTAGGCCATAGGTCGTCAGAAGCAAAAGAGAGAGGTGTGTACAGGAAGCATTTTGGATGTTGATTTAACTGGACATGGCAGATAAGTGGATGGTGGGACAAGATCAGGAAAGAATAAAAAGTAACTCAGGTTTTATACTAGGATGATGTTCAGGGGAGACATGGTGCAGAAATGGATATCTAAAGGAAGAGGTGGTTTTGGGTGATGAGAATGAGGGGGACTACGGATGGGCATCAGTGCATGGAGGTCTCTCAAGATGACCTATTGTGTTTTGGAATGGAAGATTCTCTGACTGCTTGATCCTCTCTTCTGGAATCAGCCACCCACAGCCCAGGCTGAATTTAGTCCTGAGGATCTAAATAGAAGTTAGTGGTATAATTTTTGCCCCTCTCCTTGGTAAGAATGACAGGCTGACCTGCCATTTTGGAATTGGCTATGAACCAGTCCAGGTAGGAGACAGACTCAAAGGTGGAGGTGGAGCCCTCCCTACTATGGAAAAAGAGAAAGGGCTTCTGCGCTTTCTTCTCCTTGGACATATCCATGATCTTTTTCTCCTAGGATTAGGAAAAAGGCTCATTAGAGAGGATTACTGAGAGGAAGGGTCTAAATAACACAGCCCCGAGAGTGACTGCTTCCCCAAAGGGAGGGACAGAGGCCAGGGACACAGGCAGGTGAAAGGACACCAAGTGTCAAGACAGACAACCCGCTGGCTCCCAATAGCTTTGCTCCATCCCAGCATCCTATAACACCAGGTCTTTCTGATTCTCTGAGACAGCACTATCTTCCCTGAGAACAGAGACCAGCTTAAGTCTCTTCTGTGGGTGCTCCTGGTGGGCACCCATCTGCAAGTGTGGGCATCTCACAAGATTCCCAGCCTCCAAGTGGGTTGACATCTTACAGCGTTCATCATAACCAGAAGGGTTCGCTTCATAACTACAAATGCTACCTTCGGTACAGAGACCACAGGCATATAATCCACAAAATCCAGACTAACAATCTCCCCCTGTCTCCTCTGCCACGCAGTGGCCTTTGCTTAAGTGGGAGCAGCCCAGCATCTTGGAGGACTTCTGGGAGGCAGTTAAAGAAAACTGATGATTAAGAAACCACCATTCCTTGGCCTTTTTGAAACATTCTCATGGGTGTACCCTCTAGCTTTCGGGGAATGCTCTTACATTCAAATGAGTGTTACACCCATGCCCATTGACTTGGGGGTCAGCCAAGTCACATTTCCTTCCTTAAAGTGAACAATTCAGGATTGAAAAAATGTCATTTTTATTCAGCAATATGTTAAATGAAATAAAAAGTGCATCTCACAGTGCTTCTCTCATTAGCTGTACGATCACTCACCTTAAGCTGCAGAGTAGGCTGGCCCTGAATTTCTGCACAGAAGAGACAAAGATGGTTGCCCTCGATTCCCAAGTAAACTGGATTGCCTTTTCCTGCATCATGAAATTCTTTGTCTGTACATGTTGTTAAATCAAGACTGACTGGAAACACAAGGAAAAATGGAAACAGGTATCAGGTCCCAAGCAGCAGAAAGTCCAGTCCTTCTGGCCGAACATTACTCCTCCTAGCCAGGCGGGATGCTGAGCAGTCAGGAGTCCCTCAGAAGGCTCCTCCCATTCACCATGGAGCTGAGACCCTTCATCATTATCTGAAGCCCATTTTCACTCTCTTACTTAATATCAGAACCCCAGTTGTTACCAAGGCATATTGTGTCCCAAAAATAAAAATAAAAATTCCCTACCACATTTGCAGCTAAATTTGATCATACGCTGAAGTTGTAGCCCATTAGATAAATGTGGAAGTGTTGTGTGGGATTTCTAAGAATGTTCTTTAAAAGGAGTTGACTCAGCTGGGAGAAGCTCCTTATACCCTGTGTATTCTTACTGCCAGCCTCAAATACTTGGTTGATGATTGAGGAGAACTTGAGCTTGGTAAAGCAGAAAGCTAGAATCTTTGGACTATGGGGTTATCATGGAGCCACCACACTGGCCTCAGCCTGCCTGCTTAGCCTTCTTTTTCATGAGAAAGAAATAAACTTCTTAGTTAAGTCCCAGTTATGTGGGTTTTTTGTCACCATCAGCTGAATTTAATTCCCAACTAATTTAGCCCAGGAGCCTGGGTATTCTGCTTCTATCCTTCTGCGCAGGGGGTTGAGAATTCTCCAGTCAACTCTCTTTATTGAATTCCCACTCAGGACAAGGCTGCATGTGGGCACCAGAGATTTAGCTGAGGATAAGACAGACATTGTCTTTGCCCCTGCAGAAAATGAGACCAAAATATGTAAGCAGAGAAATGACCAGAACCACAATAAATTGCAATGCCTGCTTTGGGGTAAGGGACCAAAGCCTGGGACAGTAGGAGACCAAATTTAGATAGAGAAATCAAGAAAGACCTCTCTGCAGAAGTGAAGTTCAAACCAAGACCTTAAAGTTAAGAGGAAACTAGTATATGAAAACATGGGAAAACATGGGTGCTGGAGAGGGTCTGAAAGGAGAGTGTCACAGGGAAAGGATTGGTTAAGGCCCCTATGTGACTCTGAAAGAAGACCGGTGCCCCTGAGATCTCCCCACTAGCCCCCACCTCCCACCCCCAAGACACAAACACATGGGAATGATACTGTTCAATTAACATTGTTCAGAAGGTCACTCTTAATGTTTTGTAGAGACTGGATGAGAGGCTACACAAATGAAGGGTGAGGGAGGGCAGTGAGGAGGCAATGGCAGTGGCCCAGGTGAGAGATTATATTATCTTAGAAATAAGGCATATTTTGCACAGAGACTCCTCAGTCTTTGCTGATGGATTGGACAGAGATTGAATCAAGGATGTCTCCTGCACTTCTGGCTCGAGGAAACAAGTGATGGTAATGCCACTAATAGAGATGGGGAAGACTAGGCTCATCAGCAGTTTTGAGAAGTCAGATCCATAATTCTGCTTGGGATAGATGAAGTTAAAGATGTCTGAGGGGACATCGAGAGGACATGGGTAAATTGTCCAGAGGGGACTTTTTGGTTGGAAGCATAAATGCCAGAGTGATAGAGATGATACATCAATCTAAGAGACCAACTCCCAATCACTTCAGTGGGGTCACATAATGATTGCAGACTGAGATCCGAGGATCCCCGGCATTTGGAGATTTTATAGAGAAAGTGGAGTCGGAAAGGAGAATGTCAAAGAGAAGCCAGTGAACCACAAGAGAATGTTCCTACAGAAGGAGAAGATGGGGGTGTTCAAGAAAGAAAGAGTTACCAATTATGCTGACTGCAGCTGAGGAACCAAACATTATGAGGACGGAGGAGCATATTTGGTGACCTTGGGAAGGGGAGCTTGAGAGAACAGTTCAGAAGTCAGGTTGTTTGGTGCAAGCGTGAGCAGGAGATGAAGTGGAAACAGGTTGTATAGCCAGCTCTCCTATGAAGTTTGGCTATGACTAGTACATATCACTGTATAGAGATTGGCATACAGGGAAAAAAAGAGTGGTAGTAAGAGTGGAATGTGGGAATCAAGAGAAGGTGTTTAGTATTAAACTTAGAAATATTATATTAGAGCATGTCTGTCAGTGATAGAAAGGATCCAGCCAACAGACAAAGGTGGACTATGCAGGAAAGAGAAGAATTAAATCAAACAGTTATTAACCGTCTGCCTTCAGCTCAGGTCATGATCCCGGGGTCCTGGGATCAAGCCCCACATCAGGCTCCCTGCTCCTCAGGAAGCCTGCTTCTCCCTCTCCCACTCCCCCTGCTTATGTTCCCTCTTTTGCTGTGTCTCTCTCTGTCAAACAAATAAGTAAAATCTTTAATAAAAAAATTAAATCAAACATTGAAGTCCTAGCAAAAGGGAAAGAAGCTGAGACAGATTGATTTTTGCTGGGAGAAAGGAATATCCCCCATTATCAGAAGACAGGACACCAAATTAGGAAAGTGTGTAGGTTTGATAGTGAAAAGATGATCAAGTTTGATTCTGGGGACATAGGTAGTGATACGGTTGAAATTTAAAGGAGAGAAACTCCAAGGAAAAGGTCAACCACTGCTTAAGTGGATAATCTCTTCTTATCTGCAGACATTTTCTCTTGATAAGAAGAACTGCCAACCCCTCACATCCTCATCTCTAGGTGCAGGGTTTCCTCTGTGGAAGAGAGCCTTCTTGTCCTCCCTGTGGACACTGGGCTGCCGCCCAGAAGTAGGAGGGGCCCAAGGCCAGGCTCAAGCAAGCTCAGCCCCAACCCCCAGAAGCTGGTGTCCCCTTTAGAGGAAACAGTGGCTTTGATTGTCACTCACCAGGTCTGACATTTCTGCTAAAAGGAGTTGCTATTAATGAAGTTTCTTTCAGGATCCACACCATTTGTTGAGAATCATAAACACCAAAGATTCTGGGACTATCTACCGCTGAGAGAAGACAGAAAACACAAAACATATATGAGGCTATTATAAACTTCAGGACCCTAGCTGCATCTTGGTAATAATGGTTTTTGAATCCTTGGGGGTAGGCTTACTGCTCTGAGAAAGAGTGGCTATAAGGAGAAAGGGAGAAGAAATAAGGCAGGAACTGGTTTGTGGATCAAAGCGTCTGTAAGGATCTACCTGCATTTATAGTCCCCAAAAGATTTTCAAGATTTGTCTTTTTTCTAGGGATATCAGTGACTTGTCTTTTTCTGATTGATAGTCTCTGGGTAGTAACAAAACCAAAAATATTCAAATTGGTCATCGATATGTTTCTTGTTTTTTTCTTTACCCTCTTTATTGAAATAAATAATAATTCTGAACATACATAATAAGAAAAGAGCTAAATGGGGGCGCCTGGGTGGCTCAGTTGGTTAAGCGACTGCCTTCGGCTCAGGTCATGATCCTGGAGTCCCGGGATCGAGTCCCACATCGGGCTCCCTGCTCGGCGGGGAGTCTGCTTCTCCCCCTGACCCTCTTCCCTCTCGTGCTCTCTGTCTCCCATTCTCTCTCTCAAATAAATAAATAAAATCTTTAAAAAAAAAAAAAAAGAAAAGAGCTAAATGCTCTGAGATTTTCAAATGCAGGTTTTGCAATCTGCATATTTTAGCAAGAAATAAATGCATCTATAACTGAGTAAATGATAGGGGCCCGGTACTCTATTGTCTTTGGTGCAGGATGGAGATATTTCCAGGCTGGTTTGAAATTCACCACTCACATTGTGTGGTAGCCATGATGGTTTCAGAGCTTCCTGTGAAGAGGACAAGGTAGATCAGATAATAGAGAGGAGGTTGTCAGCAGCTGGTTTTGTGGGGGAAAGAAAGAAGAAAAACATGTCATCAATTTCTCACCGCCCCTCCTCCACCCTGGCATTTTGTGTAAAAATTCTTTTGAGAAAGCTGCCCCAAAATCCTGTCCCAAATACACATCCGAGACTAAGGATGGGGTTTTCCAAGGCCAGAAAACCCCAAATGGAAACTCCCATCTCTGTCCTGACTGGGTAGTCCTTGTTCTCCAGACTCTGATGGCCTTGGGATGCCCTCCATCCATCACATCTGTGATTGTTAGGAAGTTCCAGAGCATCACCTCAGGCACTGTTTTGTGCAACAAGTCTCCAGATTTAAAGGAAGGAATGGAGGGGAGACTGGGCATCTATCTCCATTCTAGCTTCCCAGATGGCTGGTGAGTCACCACTCATCCGGACTTCAAGCTTGAGCACCACTAAATAACTAGCAGCAAATCTGCCTCTATAACCCCGTCTTCACCCATTCTTCGTCCAAAGAGGCATCACTAGGATCTCTATTAGGTGTTTTGACTGTCAGGGGCCATCTGTCCCTGGGCTTCTGATTAGGGAACCAGGACAGTTCTCCAAGAAGGCCATAAACTCCCCATAGCGAGAGCCAGCTGTTCACATCCCTCCCCGCCTCAGGATCCTCACGGCCTGATTCAATAGTCATCACTGGACAGGGAGTAAGCAAATCACCACCTGTACTCTTGGAAGAAGCCTTAGCTTCTCCAGCACCCTGTGCCTTCCACCAAGGCCCCCCTAAGGCTCCCCAAGGCTAGACATAGAGCAGTGAAACAAGACTCCCCACAAATGGCTTCTGAGCTGAAGTTACCTTTGTCTAGGAGATGCTCTTGTCCATGGATCCAAAGTTAAGGTTCTATCTGCATCCAAGGGCTCTGGAAAGTTTTCTAGGACTCCTAGTTCTTTTACTGAAAAGACAGGAGAAACCAGAGACCCAGATGCAAGAGAAGATCAAAGGTCAATAGGCTTTGTGACTTCAGGCTGTACCTGTAATCTGTTATTATGGACTATGGCTTCCTCTGCACTCAGGTGCTCTGACTGACTCCAACAGGTCCCAAGCATTTTATCCACATGTGGAAGGAAGGAAGTTCTGCCTCACTTGGGCTGGGACTGCCTGACACTCAATATTTGCTGGTTCCTGGTGCCAGAGGATTCAGTGAGTCTTTATGTAAATATCAACCAAGCATCGCTATGACTTGTCTCTTCACCCTGAAAAAGTAGGGCATGCTAAGCCCTTAAGAGCAATGACCAGGAAATATAGTCATCAACACCGAGTTTGAGGAAAGAAATATTATGGGACTGCCCGAGGGCCCATGACTGGATTCTTTTGCCACAAAATGACATACTGGAATGTTATTACTAGGAGTGGAAGCCCCTAGTAGGTTTAAGATAGACTAAGGAAGGGGTGGGTCCCCTAAGACCTGTGTAGCTTGCAACTATTCCTGGTCCAGTCACCATATTCTCTGCCAATCTCAGACCAGGTAAAAATGCCCCAGTGTATGCTTCTCCAGCTTTTCAGAGTCTGTTTGCATGCTGCTTCTCCACTCAAGGGAGCCTAACCTGGGCAAAGCCAGCTTTTGTGCACCCTGCCTATCACTGACTCTAGATCACTACCCTGGATTAGTGGGAAAGGGAGCCTGGCTCCCAGATGCTCCACTGCTCTGAGCTAGCCGACACACATTAGGTCTTACATAAAGGAAAGCTGAGACAATGCTGTTGATACTCTGCCCCAATCCCTTCAGGCCAACTGAGTTCACTGTCACTGTGACAGTTCCCAGCACCTGTCAGCTTCATACCTCAAGGGTATTCATCTCAACGGCAACCTCAACCAATGGGGGAAAGGGCTCGTGGATAAATGTCCCAGCCTCCCCAGCTTCTGGTGGGACAATGGTAGGGTTTCTCAGGGAGAACCCACACTATGATAGTAGTTTAGTGTTCAAAAGCCAGAGACATGTGTTCAAAAACCAGAGACTTATATTCAAAAGATGTGTGTTCACAATTAGGCTTTGCAACTTTCAGACTTGTGTCCTTGGCAGAGTCTCTTCACATCTCTGATCCTCAAATGATTATTATATGAAATGCATTGTACCTTGTTAGATTATTGTGTGGGTTAAAGAAGACTATGCAAAGCCCCCAGTACATGACAGCTTCCTGTAGCAACTGGCCTATTAAGTCTCCTAAGTCTGTCACCAGACCCCAGATCAGCCTATTTGTCTCTACCAGCCTTTTTGCTTTGACCACCATAGAGCATCCTAGCTCTTGACATTTCTACCTCATCAAATTACCTAACTACCTAACACCCTCATGTTCACACTGTATACAGTTCCAAGGGATTCCCACTGCACAGTGGGATGTGAAAGGTCATTATCATCTTGTCCTGGATATCCCCATAACCAATCCTTCAGGAGTGTGGAATCATAAAGTACCCACACTTAAATATGCAGTAGGTGTCTCTGAGTCAAAACTAGGATTCAGAATCAATCTGTGGCTATGATGAGGAGTTGCCCTAGGTATCCATTAGCATGAGTTGATTTCCACACTCTAAGAAGAAAGTCTGGAGCCTATGGCATCACCCCCATGCTCCTTATGTAGGACCAGACCCACTTGGATATCTTGAGGAGAGAGATTCAATGTCCTGCCATAAGGTACAAAGAAGCAAATATTCAAGATACATTGGTATGGATGATGCATGCCAACTCATTCGGGACCAGAGCTAATAAGATGTGGATCCTTTCAGATTCATTATTTCATCCTATAAATACATGGAGCTCCATGTAGCCAGTGCCATTAGTTGAGGTGATGGGGGTTTCCATGATACCAGATAACCCAAGACCTCTACTTATGTCTCCCTAGTATGGAGGTGTATCCTTTACCACCAAGGTGGTGGATGATCCTGAGAAGGGACACTGGGTCAAATATGTGAAGGAAATTTCTCTCTCTGTAAGAACTCCATAGGAATAAAATCTAGAGATATAGCCCTCCTTCTCTCTTCAGGTAGCCAGAACTGGATCCAACTTGGGATTTCATTCCTTTATCCACCCATATCTATCCTTCACTACTTTACATCAAGGTCTAACATGTCACCTCAGTTCCATAAATCCTTCCCAACTTCTATAGCACAATTCCCATCATTCAATTTGGCTATTGTTCACATATTGCCAAGTTATTAAATGGAACAGTCTTTGTTCTATATATCCTCAATATTCAGAGTGTGACCTGTGGACCAGTATCATTCGCATCACCTGGAAGCTTGTCAGAAATGCAGAATCTCAGGGTTTATCCCAGACTTATGGAATCAGGATCTGAAATAAAGGAGCATTAAAACTACTGAACTATATGTTCTGTGCTGATATAACACACACACACACACACACACACACACACACACACACACACATGCCATACTCTAGTCACAGCAGCACAAAAAAAGAAAAAAAAGGTCAAGACTCAGGAGCCGCCTATGACTGGAGGGGGGACAAGCAAACCAGATCTAGACCCACTCTCACCTTTCCCCAATCTCTGGAACCCATGAAGTGGGCTGTCTTGGCACTGAACAAAGTGGGGGAGGGAAAGATATAAAGAAAAGAAGTAATTTCTGGAAGGCTATGGCTGTGGACAGGCCCTCTGGAGGATTTCCACTTTGAGTACTCACAGCTTGATTGAGCCAGGAACTCTCAAATTGGTTTAATGTAGACCAAACACTTTCCACCAGAAACAAAGAGAAAGCCTCTCTAGAGGAGGGCAGAGCCACTTAAATAATTTCACAAAGACAACAAGCCACAAGGAGTTGAAGATTACCAGGCATACAAGTAAACAAGATCACAAGAACAAGAACCAAAAAAATAAACAAAGCAAGATAAAGCAGAAACATACACAGACATCAGATTCTGTAATTATTATACAGAGAGCATAAAACAACTATCCTAACCATATTTAAGAAGCAAATGACAAACATGGATATATTTTTCTAGAACAGCAAACTATGAAGTGTGGCAGATTTGGAAGAGTTAAACAGCATCTCTAGAATTATATAACACAATAAATAAAATGACATAAACCAAAATTTGTATTTAGCAACAGACAGCACACAGCAGAAGGAAGAATTAGAGAGTACCACTGATGGTATAGGAATTTCTAGCACTCAGTGCCTCCCAGAAATGTCAATTTGAACTATTATCCATACATAAAAATACTTCCACAAGAGCTAAGAATTCCAGGTGAGGGATGACAGCACCTGGGTAGAACACAGAAATAAGAAAAGATGCATTGAAAAAAGGATAGGAAGCATAGTTTCACCATTACTCCCATTGCCCAACCCCCCAACCAAGCCAAGGTAGAGACATCCAACTCATGGGAGGAGAGTGAAGTAAGGAACTGACTTCACAGTGGATTCTACCACCAGCCCACACCAGCACCAGACTGACTCCTGTGGCCTGAGGCTCTGGGCCTATCCCAGCACCAGGCCAGTTCCCATGGCCCCAGACCTCTGGTGGGCTCCAACAACCAGGCTACCAGTCCACCCAAGCACTGGGCAGACCCCCACAAACCCAGGCTCCAGAGAGCCTCCTGCTAATCCAGATTCCTGGCCCTCCCTAGCATCAGGCTGACTCTCATGGCCCTAGGCTACCAGCCTGCCCCAGCACCCAGGGCAGCCTTCACAAATCTAGACTCCAGATAAGCTCACATGAATGAGGCTCCTGGCCTGCCCCAGTTCCAAGCTGGTACCATTGGCCCCAAGGTTCAGGCAGTCTCCCGTGGATCTAGGCCCCCAGGCTGCCCTAGCACCAGGACAGACCCCATGGCCTCAGGCTCTAGACAGGTTACACCCATAAACTTAGGCTCTGGGTGGGCTCCCATGGGTGCAGGCTACCAGCCCACCCCAGCACCAGGCTGGTCCCTAGAGACTCAGTCTCCAGACTAACTCCCATGGCTCCAGCCTCCAGGCTAGCCCCCATGGATCCAAACTCCAGAGTGGCCCTCATGGCCCCCGAAGCTACAGGTTCAGGCTTGCCCAATTGCTAGGGTGGCCTCCATAGTCCCGGCTTCCAGGCCAGCTCCCATGAACCCAGGCTCCAGGGCCACCCCACCATTAGGCCAGCCCCTGTGGACCCAGATGTCAGGCCCATCTACACAGACCCCAGTCCCAGGCCTACCACCAGAGACAGGCACTGGGCCTGTGAACCCAGTGAACCCAGACACAGACTAGCCCCTATGGACCTAAGTACCAGGTCTGCTCAACTGTTGACCCAGGCAACAGACATGCCTATGAGAACTTCAGCAGCAAGCCCACCCAGAATCTCTGGACAAGCTGACTGGCAAAGGGCTTTCCCTTCCAAAGCCAGCCTACAAAAACTGAAAGAAGTGCCTACTTCCTTAAATGCACAGACATCAATAAAGGTCACAAGGATCACAAATAATCAAGAAAACACAACACCACTAAAGAAAACTAATAAAACTCCAATGACTGACCCTAAAGAAATGGAGATAAATAAACTGTCTGACAAAGAACCCTGAATAATCCTTTTAGAGAAATTCAGTGAACAACAAGAACACACAAGTAGACAACAAACAAAACGTGTATCAAATAACCACCTTACTTTGTACACATTAAACTTATACAATGTTATATGTCAATTATACCTCAATAAATCTGGAAACAAAAAAAAAGTAAGAGAGAATTGATTAACTTGGAAATAAATGAGAAGAAATATAAATTATAGCACAGACACAAGAATGATGGAAAATACAGAAAAGGGTAGAAAAGATGTGGGGAATAAAGTGAGAAAGCTTATGACATTTATTGGAGTCCCAAAAGGAAAGATAAAGTAGGGCAGAGGCACTATTTGAAGAAAGAAGCACTAGCAATTCCTCAAACTGACTGGTGAAGACACAAATTCACAGATTTAAGAAACACAATAAATTCCAAGTAAATAAAAAGAAATCCATATCAGACTGAAATTGCATAGAATCTAAGACAAAGATAAGCTAGTAAGAGCAACAGATAATAAAAAGGCACTATCTTCAAGGAAGCAAAAGACTGACAACTAACTTCTTAATAACAACAGTGGCAGTCAGAAGACAGTAGAATGATATCTCAAACATGGAAAGAAAAAACTTGCAATGGAATTCCACACTCTGCAAAATTTCTTTCCAGATTAAAGGCAAATCAAAAACAGTCTCAGATAATTTAAAGCTCATCATGTGGAAAGGCTCACTTTGGGGAATAATAAAGGAGGGGCATCAAGGAGAGAATTCTCTATAGCAGAAAATTTTTTTAAAGATTTTATTTATTTATGGAGTGCCTGGGTGTCTCAGTCGTTAGGCATATGCCTTACGCTCAGGTCATGATCCCAGGGTCTTGGGATCAAGCCCCACATCAGGCTCCCTGCTCCACAGGAAGCCTGCTTCTCCCTCTCCCACTCCCCCTGCTTGTGTTCCCTCTCTCACTGTGTCTCTGTCAAATAAATAAATAAAAATCTTAAAAAAAAGATTTTATTTATTTATTTGAGAGAGAGAGTGAGTGAGAGAGAGAGCACAAGCAAGGGGAAGGGAAGAAGCAGACTTCCTGCTGAGCAGGGAGCCTGATATGGGACTTGATCCCAGGACCCTGGCATCATGACCTGAGCCCAAGGCAGACACTTAACCAACTGAGCCACCTGCTGCCCTCTATAGCAGAGAATTCTATGCTTTTTTTGGAAATAGCTCTTTGTGTGTTAGTGAGCCCTCATGGAGAAACACATATATGAGGCACTAAGTGACCATTCATCCCAAACTGCCCATTTTGATTTGAATTATGTCAGACTACCAAGCAATAAAGTTAGACACATGCCCAGCAGCCATTCACTCTCAATCCAGAATTGAATTCAAGCAGAACTAGAGGGTACATGTAAGCTATATGAGCAGGTAATGCAGACCCCTATGTCACCCAGCACAATTGTACAAATGCCCATCCCCTAGCTTGCATTTGCAGTTGTATGGAGGGTCGCCCTATAGCCAGTTGAATGAGGAGAAAAAAGCCCAAGTATTGTTTACACATGGGTCAGCTGACTATGGTCTATAAGGCAAAAATGGATTGCAGTTATTTTACAACCACACTTGGCAGTGCCTTGAAAAATAGTGAAGAGAGGAAATAATTCAATGGGAATAGCTGGGAGTAATACTACTGGTCATTCACTTGGTATTGTCCCAAAGGAACAATACACACAGATTCCTGGGCAGTAGTCAATGAGTGGCTCGCTGATCAGAAGACTGAAAGATAAGGAGATAGGGAGTAAAGACATGTGGATGGACATATGGGAGTGGACATAAATGTGAAGATGTTTGTATTATATAATACAATGTTAATGCCCACCAGAAAGCATCAACCACAGAAGAGTCACTGGATACCCAAGCAAATAAAACCGCTCTGCTAGTTGACATTAGCCAACTACCCTAAAACAGACATGATGGGCATATGAACAGTGGGAGTGCATTCTATTCCTTAAGGCCCTTAGTAAAATAATGATTCTTAGACCCTGCTCTAAACCTACTAAGTTGGAATTTTGAGGTGAATGGGTTTTAATTTACTAGGTCCAGAGTGAGCCCAAACATCTGAGCTTTTAGTTCAGACGCCAGATGCTTCTGATATTGTTTCAAGTTTGAGAAATACAGATACACAATATATTTCAGCACTGACACCATTACATAACAATGTTTAGGTGGCCAGGAGTGTTCCGCCCTAGGTTGGGTCATCTGCTGATACACTGCTAGGTAAGGATAGCCCCTAAGATGGGAACGAGATTGCTCAAACATTGCTCTGCTGTCTTGCTCTGGGTAATTGTTGCTGATTTCTCACACAGTGCTTTATAACATCCCAAGACAAGGAGACAGAAATTAAAAGACCAAAAATCAAGATTATCATACTTCCAGGCCTTCTAACAAATGTCAGTGCAGTCCTCAGCAAGTCATATCCACTTCCAAGGATCCCCCCTTTCCTTTTTTTTTTAATTTTATTTATTTATTTGACAGAGAGAGACACAGCGAAAGAGTGAACACAAGCAGGGGGAGTGGGAGAGGGAGAAGCAGGCTTCCCGTGGAGCAGGGAGCCCGATGCGGGGCTCGATCCCAGGACCCTGGGATCATGACCTGAGCCGAAGGCAGACGCTTAACGACTGAGCCACTCAGGCGCCCCAATCCCCCCTTTCCTTACCCATAAAAAGAAAAGGCTGAAGGAAAATGATGTCATTCAGAAAAGTTACCCAAATCTTGAAAAAGGCAAAAGGATTATTGTGTGCCTTTTCTTTTTTTTTTTTACTTTTTATTGTTATGTTAATCACCACACATTGCATCATTAGTTTTTGATGTAGTGTTCCATGATTCATTGTTTCTGCATAACACCCAGTGCTCCACGCAGAATGTGCCCTATTTAATACCCATCACCAGGCTAACCCATCCCCCCATGCTCCTCCCCTCTGGAACCCTCAGTTTGTTTTTCAGAGTCCATCGTCTCTCATGGTTCATCTCCCCCTCCGACTTACTCCCCTTCATTCTTCCCCTCCTGCTAACTTCTTTTCTTTTCTTAACATATATTGCATTATTTGTTTCAAAAGTACAGATCTGTGACTCAACAGTCTTGCACAATTCATAGCACTCACCATAGCACATACCCTCCCCAATGTCTATCACCCAGCCACCCCATCCCTCCCACCCCCCACCACTCAGCAACACTCAGTGTGTTTCCGGAGATTAAGAATTCCTCATATCAGTGAGGTCATAGGATACATGTCTTTCTCTGATTGACTTATTTCACTCAGCATAACATCCTCCAGTTCCATCCACGTCGTTGCAAATGGCAAGATCTTGTTCCTTTTGATGGCTGCATAATATTCCATTGTGTATATATACCACCTCTTCTTTATCCATTCATCTGTCGATGGACATCTTGGCTCTATCCACAGTTTGGCTATTGTGGACATTGCTGCTATAAACATTGGGGTGCACGTATCCCTTCGGATCCCTACATTTGTATCTTTGTGGTAAATACCCAGTAGTGCAATTGCTGGATTGTATGGTAGCTCTATTTTCAACTGTTTGAGGAACCTCCATACTGTTTTCCAGAATGGCTGCACCAGCTTGCATTTCCACCAACAGTGTACGACGGTTCCCCTTTCTCCGCATCCCACCCAACATCTGTCGTTTCCTGACTTGTTAATTTTAGCCATTCTGACGGGTGTGAGGTGGTATCTCATTGAGGTTTTGATTTGGATTTCCCTGATGCTGAGCGATGTTGAGCACTTTTTCATGTGTCTGTTGGCCATTTGGATGTCTTCTTTGCAGAAATGTCTGTTCATGTCTTCTGCCCATTTCTTGATTGGATTACTTGTTCTTTGGCTGTTGAGTTTGATAAGTTCTTTATAGATTTTGGATACTAGCCCTTTATCTGATATGTCATTTGCAAATATTTTCTCCCATTCTGTCGGTTGTCTTTTAGTTTTGTGGACTGTTTCTTTTGCTGTGCAAAAGCTTTTTATCTTGATGAAATCCCAATAGTTCATTTTTGCCCTGGCTTCCCTTGCCTTTGGCGATGTTTCTAGGAAGAAGTTGCAGAGGCTGAGGTGGAAGAGGTTGCTGCCTGTGTTCTCCTTTAGGATTTTGATGGACTCCTGTCTCACGTTTAGGTCTTTCAACCATTTGGAGTCTATTTTTGTGTGTGGTGTGAGGAAATGGTCCAGTTTCATTCTTCTGCATGTGGCTGTCCAATTTTCCCAACACCATTTGTTGAAGAGACTGTCTTTTTTCCATTGGACATTCTTTGTCCAAGATGCTTTGTCAAAGATGAGTTGACCATAGAGTTGAGGGTCCATTTCTGGGCTCTCGATTCTGTTCCATTGATCTACGTGTCTGTTTTTGTGCCAGTACCACACTGTCTTGATGATGACAGCTTTGTAATAGAGCTGGAAGTCCGGAATTGTGATGCCGCCAGCTTTGCTTTTCTTTTTCAATATTCCTCTGGCTATTCGGGGTCTCTTCTGGTTCCATACAAATTTTAGGATTATTTGTTCCACTTCTTTGAAAAAGGTGGATGGTATTTTGATGGGGATTGCATTGAATGTGTAGATTGCTCTAGGTAGCACTGACATCTTCACAATGTTTGTTCTTCCAATCCATGAGCATGGAACGTTTTTCCATTTCTTTGTGTCTTCTTCAATTTCTTTCCTGAGTATTTTATAGTTTTCTGAGTACAGATCCTTTGCCTCTTTGGTTAAATTTTTTCCTAGGTATCTTATGGTTTTGGGTGCAATTGTAAATGGGATCGACTCCTTGATTTGTCTCTCTTCTGTCTTGTTGTTGGTGTATAGGAACGCCACTGATTTCTGTGCATTGATTTTATATCCTGCTGCTTTACTGAATTCCTGTAGGAGTTCTAGCAGTTTTGGGGGGGAGTCTTTTGGGTTTTCCCCATACAGTATCATATCATCTGCAAAGAGTGAGAGTTTGACTTCCTCTTTGCCGATGTGGATGCCTTGGATTTCTTTTTGTTGTCTGATTGCTGTGGCTAGGACTTCTAATACTATGTTGAATAGCAGTGGTGAGAGTGGACATCCCTGCCGCGTTCCTGACCTTAGGGGAAAAGCTCTCAGCTTTTCCCCATTGAGAATGATATTGGCTGTAGGTTTTTCATAGATGGCTTTTATGATATTGAGGTATGTAGCCTCTATCCCTATACTCTGAAGAGTTTTGATCAAGAAAGGATGCTGTACTTTGTCAAATGCTTTTTCTGCATCTATTGAGAGGATCATATGATTCTTGTTCTTTCTTTTGTTAATGTATTGTATCACGTTGATTGATTTGCGGATGTTGAACCAGGCTTGCAGCCCAGGGATAAATCCCACTTGGTCGTGGTGAATAATCCTTTTAATGTACTGTTGGACCCTATTGGCTAGTATTTTGGTGAGAATTTTTGCATCCATGTTCATCAAGGATATTGGTCTTTAATTCTCCTTTTTGATGGGGTCTTTGTCTGGTTTTGGGATCAAGGTAATGCTGGCCTCCTAAAATGAGTTTGGAAGTTTTCCTTCCATTTCTATTTTTTGGAACAGTTTCAGGAGAATAGGTATTAATTCTTCTGTAAATGTCTGATAGAATTCCCCTGGGAAGCCATCTGGCCCTGGGCTTTTGTTTGTTGGGAGATTTTTGATGACTGCTTCAATTTCCTTAGTGGCTATAGGTCTGTTCAGGTTTTCTTTTTCTTCCTGGTTCAGTTTTGGTAGTTGATACATCTCTAGGAAAGCACTCATTTCTTCCAGGTTATCTAATTTGCTGGCATAGAGTTGCTCATAATATGTTCTTATACTTGTTTGTATTTCTTTGGTGTTGGTTGTGATCTCTCCTCTTTCATTCATGATTTTGTTGATTTGGGTCATTGCTCTTTTCTTTTTGATAAGTCTGGCCAGGGGTTTATCAATCTTGTTAATTCTTTCAAAGAACCAGCTCCTAGTTTCGTTGATCTGTTCTACTGTTCTTTTGGTTTCTAGTTCATTGATTTCTGCTCTAATCTTTATTATTTCTCTTCTCCTGCTGGGTTTAGGCTTTATTTGCTGTTTTTTCTCCAGCTCCTTTAGGTGTAGGGTTAGGTTGTGTATTTGAGACCTTTCTTGTTTCTTGAGAAAGGCTTGTATTGCTATATACTTTCCTCTCAGGATTGTCTTTGCTGTATCCCAAAGATTGTGAACAGTTGTGTTTTCATTTTCATTGGTTTCCATGAATTTTTTTAATTCTTCTCTAATTTCCTAGTTGACCCATTCATTCTTTAGTAGGATGCTCTTTAGCCTCCATGTATTTGAGTACTTTCCGACTTTCCTCTCGTGATTGAGTTCTAGTTTCAAAGCACTGTGGTCTGAAAATATGCAGGGAATAATCCCAATCTTTTGGTACCGGTTGAGACCTGATTTGTGACCTAGGATGTGATCGATTCTGGAGAATGTTCCATGGGCACTAGAGAAGAATGTGTATTCTGTTGCCTTGGGATGGAATGTTCTGAATATGTCTGTGAAGTCCATTTGGTCCAGTGTGTCATTTAAAGTCTTTATTTCCTTGTTGATCTTTTGCTTCGAAGATCTGTCCATTTCAGTCAGGGGGGTGTTAAAGTCCCCCACTATTATTGTATTGCTGTCAATGTGTTTCTTTGCTTTTGTTATTAATTGCCTTATATAATTGGCTGCTCCCATGTTAGGGGCATAGATATTTACAATTGTTAGATCTTCTTGTTGGATAGACCCTTTAAGTAGGATATAATGTCCTTCCTCATCTCTTATTACAGTCTTTGGTTTAAAATCTAATTTGTCTGAGATAAGGATTGCCATCCCAGCTTTCTTTTGGTGTCCATTAGCATGGTAAATGGTTTTTCACCCCCTCACTTTCATCTGGGGGTGACTTTGCATCTAAAAATGAGTCTCTTGCAGACAGCATATCGATGGGTCTTGTTTTTTAATCCAATCTGATAGCCTGTGTCTTTTGATTGGGGCATTGAGCCCATTTACATTCAGGGTAACTATTGAAAGGTATGAATTTAGTGCCATTGTACTGCCTGTAAGGTGACTGTTACTGTATATTGTCTGTGTTCCTTTCTGACCTTGCTGCTTTTAGGCTCTCTCTTTGCTTAGAGGACCCCTTTCAATATTTCTTGGAGGGCTGGTTTCATGTTTGCAAATTCCCTAATTTTTTGTTTGTTCTGGAAGCTTTTTATCTCTCCTTCTATTTTCAATGACAGCCTAGCTGGATATAGTAGTCTTGGCTGCATATTTTTCTCGTTTAGTGCTCTGAAGATATCTTGCCAGTCCTTTCTGGCCTGCCAGGTCTCTGTGGATAGGTCTGTTGCCAATGTAATATTTCTACCATTGTAGGTTACATATCTCTTCTCCCGAGCTGCTTTCAGGATTTTCTCTTTGTCTCTGAGACTCGTAAGTTTTACTATTAGATGTCAGGGTGTGGACCTATTTTTATTGATTTTGAGAGGGGTTCTCTGTGCCTCCTGGATTTTGATTCCTGTTTCCTTCCTCACATTAGGGAAGTTCTCTGCTATTATTTGCTCCAATATAATAACTGCCCCTCTCTCTCTTTCTTCTTCTTCTGGGATCCCAATTATTCTAATGTTGTTTCGTCTTATCGTATCGCTTATCTCTCGAATTCTGCCCTCGTGGTCCTGTAGTTGTTTCTCTCTCTTTTTCTCAGCCTCTTTATTTTCCATCATTTGGTCTTCTATATCACTGATTCTCTCTTCTGCCTCATTTATCCTAGCAGTTAGTGCCCCCATTTTTGATTGCACCTCATCAATAGCCTTTTTGATTTCGACTTGGTTAGATTTTAGTTCTTTTCTTTCTGCAGAAAGGGTTTCTCTAATAACGTCCATGCTTTTTTCAAGCCCAGCTAGTATCTTTAAAGTCATGATTCTGAACTCTAGGTCCGACATCGTACTAATGTCCGTATTGAGTAGGTCCCTGGCAGACGGTACTACCTCTTGTTCTTTTTGCTGAGGTGATATTTTTCGTCTTGTCATTTTGTCCAGAGGAGAACAGATGAATGAGAGAACAAAATGCTAACAGGTTAACAACGTCCCCAGCAAATATACTCTATACAAATCAGAAAAGACCTGAAACCAGGGGAAAAGAAAGGGAAAGAAAGAAAAAAGAAAGAGGAAAAAAAAAAAGAAAAAGATAAAAACAAACAAAAACAGAACAAAAAAAACAGAATATGATCAAATATGATCAGGCTAGTGCATAGATCAGTGCCACACACTAGATTTGGGGTGTATTTTGGTCTGTTAGAAGAAAGTGCCTCCTAAAATTTTAAAGGAAGAAAGACTCCTATATGTCCAAAATAAGGGTTGATACAAAGAAGGGATGGAAGATGACTGTAAAGATGAAAATTATAAAAGATTTTATAAAAGGAATTGATAAGAAGTTGTTTGAAAAAAGAAAGAAGTTTTAAAAAAAAAAAAGAAAAGAAAAAAAAGGGAGAGAATGTGATCAGGCAGGAGACTAGACCAAAGCCATACACTAGTGATTTAGGATATATTTTGATCTGTTAGAAGAAACTGTATTTCAAAATTTTAAAGACAAAACAACTTATATATATATATATATATATATGCCAAAAATAAGGGTAACTACTATGAAGGGATAAAATATGACTCTAAAAATGAAAAATAAAAAAAAATTTTTTAAAAAAGGGATTGATAAAATGTTGGTTGAAAAAGGGAAAAAGAAAAATTCAAAAAAAAAGTTAAAAAAATTAACTTTGAAAAACTAATGGTAAAAAAGCCATGAATTCTATGTGCAGTATTCCCCTAGCGCTGGAGTTCTCCCATTCTCCTTGATTGGTAAACTTGGTCTTGGCTTGCTGGCTGTTCGTGCTGATCTTCTGGGGGAGGGGCCTGATGCCGTGGTTTCCAAATGTCTTTGCCGGAGGCGGAATTGCCCCGCCCTTGTCGGTCTGGGCTAAGCAAGCTACTCAGGTTTGCTCTCAGGAGCTTTTGTTCCCTGCAAGCTCTTGGTACAGCTTTGGAGGACGAGAGTGAAAATGGTGGCCTCCCACTCTCCGCCCGGAGGAGCTGAGAACTCGGGGCCCTGCTCCTCAGTGCGCCCCCAGAGAAAAGCAGTCAATCACTCCCGTCTCCCCAGTCTCCGGCTGCACGCCGTGCTCACCCCACCTGTGACCGAGCGTTTCTATCTCTGGCACCCGACCCCGTGTGGAGTCTCCAAACCCAGCAGATCCCTGCGATGCACTCCTGCGCCGCTCCTCCTGGGGGAGGAAGGGGAGTCTCCCCAGCTCTGCTGCTTGTTCGGTCCCTGCTGGAGGAGCAGTGGCCCGACTGGGCCGCGGATCACAGTTTATAGCCACCCCGAGCTGAGAGCCTGCGCCTCGGCTCCGTCTCTGCAGCCGGCTTCCCCACTCCGATACCTGGGAGCTCTGCCGCACTCAGGCACCCCCAGTCTTTCTGTGACCCCGAGGGTCCTGAGACCACACTGTCCCGTGAGGTTTCCACCTCCCGCTTAGCCACTGGAGCGACGTCCCTCAGCGGAGCCAACTTCTATAAGTTCCGATTTTGTGCTCCGCGGCTCTATCACTTGCCAGAAGCGGCCGACAGAGGCCCCCTCCCCCGCCATCTATCCTCCCGAATATCGCCTCAGATTCACTTTTCCGCACGTCCTACCTTCCAGTAAGTGGTCGCTTCTTTGTTCAGTTGTTGCTACTCTCTTCTTCGATCTCCTGCTGAGTTCGTAGGTGTTCAGAATGGTTTGATCCCTATTCAGCTGAATTCCTGAGACCAGACAAAATCCAGGTCTCCTACGCCTCCACCACTTGCTCCGCTATTGTGTCCCTTTTCAATGTCATATTAGAGCATTGTCTAATGGGCCCACCCGAAGGTCATACAACTCTCTATAAATATAATTTTGTTTGACTTACTACTTCTATTAACTTGTAGCAAACAGATAAAGGGCATATGATTTTTGTACAGTAGAGAGGAAAATGACATCTGTCTGGTAGAAAAGATAATGTCTAAAGTTGGTAACTCAAGAAATAGAGGTAAAATATATCCCTAGACACATGGAGGAAAACTGAAAAAAGAGTTGAAAAAGAGTTAACAGTTGCCTCATGGAAATAGGATCAGGGCAGAAGAATATCGCTTTTAATCATAGACATGTATTGTTTGGGAAGAATGTTCTTTTAAACAACTTTTTAAAGTCTGAGAAAGAAAAAGTAATGTTTTATTGACATGAAGAATTATTTATTACAGCCACTGTTCTTAGGGTCCCGGAGGCAGCATCTTCAGTCCCTCATGCCCAGTTGTTCATGAGTTCAGGGACGGTATCATCAGGTCCAGCTTCAGGAAGCAGTCTTGGTCTTTTAGCAGTCCTGGTGCCAGAAGATATGATTCCCAAAGCAGAAAAACATCCCACTCAACAGTTTTCACTGTAGTTGTGATTTTGGTGACCAGGTTCTTAATTCCTTACCAGAATCCAAAAGCGCCTCTCTCAGTGTAATCTGTCAGATTTACACCTCCTCAGGAGCTTCCTGGGTATAATCTGAAACTGGTCCTCATATGTGGAGGTCAGGATTGAGACCAAAAGGAAAGAGACGATTCACCCCAGATCGGTAGGTGCCAAATTTAATAAACAAGGGAACTCACACACAATGCTTGTCTTTGAGTGGCTACAAGACAAGCAGATCTCCATACTCACCCACTAGAATATTAAAACTGTGTGTAGAGGCTTTAACTGGGTTTGGCCACATACACCATCCAGATATCTCAACATCACATCACTATCTCAAGGCTATGTCCTTAGGGCAGCTTCTGGGAGCAGGAAAGGCAAGCAGAACACACACACACTGCAAGGACAGGGGAGCGGGTAAGGAGCCTCCAACTGCCAGAGTCCAGCTCATGGGTCAACTGGTGGTCATATCCTCTCAATGACTTCCCCCAACACAATGCATCAAGCCCTTTATACCACCCCGTTGCTAAAGACCCAAAAGAACCAAATCCTTCAAGGAATGTTGGCCTGGAGCTCCTAGAACTCAAATGCCAGAGCATTTGATATTCAAATGTGTGAAAACTAGATGTTCCCCAGGCCATAAACCTGAAAATGAGGATGTCGCTACTCACAGGGGCCTTCCATGATTTCATATGCTGTGGTCTTTCTCAAATGTGACAGATAAGTCAAGGGGTCCCTGGAAGTCTATGTTTTCATTTTGATTACACTCTCAATATGCTATCAGAACCTCTTCTGTACCATCAGGATAGCCAGTTACATGACACCAAGACTCATATTTGAGCTTTGTTTGGGCTCAAATCTGTGCCAAGTGACAACCCAAAGTGTCACAGTGTCTGCATGAACAGTTTTGGTGGTAGAGAAAAGAGATGGGACAATGGAATCACCACACAGCCTGTAGTAGTCTGGAGATGCTGTAACACTCAGACCATAATCATGTCACAAGCAAATGTGTCATTGGATCCCAACTGTCAGATGTAACAACCGACAATATAACAATGTAATTGGCAGATGTAAGACACTGCCACCATTTATTAGCAGTGAGGATAGTCATAAATATTCAATAACCAAGTCTTCTATTTAATATCCCAGAATTAGCTCAGTGCCCATTTTAATGTTTTTTATAAAACTACAATGCTAAAACTATACGTAATTGAAGAAGAAAATTTTAAAGAATCAAGAGACCTTGCATTAAATCGGTGCTTACTGATTGCTTACTGGCCTGGCTAGTAGAGTATGTGGTCTGATGGTCCAAAAGTAGAAAAAAAAAATTTAATTTACTGGTGCTATGCTATTTTGGAAATTGTATTTAAGCAAATAGAATTTTCTGCATTTGTAATATCAGAGTGAAAATAAGAAATGTATTATATGCAGAACCAGATCTGAGCTACATCTTTCTACAGTTATATTCACAATCAGTGATTTAATTTCATCAGAATACATCATCTGAAGCATGGCTGGTGAAAACGCTAGGCTCTCTGTTCCAAAGAAAGGGACTTTCCTGCAGTTTTTAAAGGGATTATGTGGATGGTGAGTATGCCTAAAAGGAAAAGTCTAGAAGAGGCAAAGAAATCAAGGCTGTGAGACTGTACAGAAAGTAGTGAAATAATAGTTCTCTTTTACATGCATTATCTCCTCCCCAGCCTATCAGCAGCGACAGGGGCCCTCCTCCCCCCAGCTAAGCCCAGGTCCCAGGCTCACCCACAGAGCTATCCTCATTCAATTACTCTTGCTAATTTCAGTTTACTATGTTTGCTATTTCATTTTATATCTTAGTTTTAGCTTTCTTATTGTGTAAACACATGAAGTTTATATTTGGCCTTATGTTTACATATTAGAATTAGGAAAAAACAAAATTCTTCTGTTATTAAGAATTATTTATCTTTAAAAGTTCTTTTAAAAGGATACATTATGCAACTTGAGACATACTGGCAACATACAAACTATATGGAATATGTAATCCAAATAGGAAAGAAAACAAAGCAAAACAAAAACAATCAGTTCCACACTAGTCACCCGATCTTGGGTAAGATTCATGAGCTCTGAGCCTTCTCCATATCCACCCCCAGGGAATGCCCTAATGTCTTTGGGTTCTGACATACTCATACTCTTACTGGGGGATGGCTGTGGGATGAACAGCTTCAGCCTGAGAGAACCTTACATCACCTTTCCCTCCTATGTCTAAGCCCACATTCTATGCCTCAGTTGCCATGAAGTCATTCATAAAGTGCGGTGATAACAGGTTCCTGCCCACCTCTCAGCACTGATGTGAAATGACACTGAGATAATATAGAGGAAATCACACTGGGAACTCGAAAATTTAACATAAAGACCTCTGACCAAGCTGCCCCCTCCAGCCTGAGTTCAAGCGTTGATATTTAAATTGAAGTTAACATTGTACACTCCCCCCTGGTGCGAAGTGAGGAAGATGGGGTGGCCTCTGTCAGAGGAGGCAATGAACCAGCCAGGGAAGGCCACAGACTCGAAGGTGGAGGTCCTGCCATTCTTTGAGTGGTAAAAGAGGAAGGGCTCCACGGGCTCGACTTCGTTGTACAGATTCAGTATCTCCTCCTCCTGAAATATGACAGAGAAGGCCCCGCAGGAGAAGCAGAGGCTGTTTGAGTCCTTCAACGTTACTTGCACACAATCAGTAAATATTCCAAAGCTCGAGAAAGCCTTATCCCTCTATTAAAACAGGCCTAGGAGCAGCAGGGTGAGCACACAATCTCACCCTCCCAGCCCCCAGCCTCAAATCCAGAGACAGAGGAGGAATGACACAAGGAACAGGTTAATGAACATGTGGGCACACTCGAACACCGCACTCTTCTCACACAAGAAGCCGAGCGGAGGAAAAGGAAGGAGATGCAGATTTGCAGCAGAAAACCAAGGACCTCTCCCACCAAAGCTGCAGCAGTGAGGGCCGCCGCCCTGCAAACACCATTCGTCTAACCAAAGTTCCGTGTTAGTCTTTGACCAACTGCCAGCATGTGAGAAAGGTCAGTGCCAGGAAAAAGACACAAGAGGGTCTAACAAACCAAAGGATTTGCATTCAAAAAACAACAACAAAGTAAATAGAGCAATCAGAAAATGTCTTCTATGTCACATATAGAAGTACATTTTGTATGTTTATATAGCATGTATTTAAGTAAAGTATTTCTAACTAAATTAAAGATCTCCAGAGAGCCACTACACAGGAATAGTCTGTAATTCAGCCACATTTGAACCCTATCTCGTTACCAGGTTATTTTCTTCATTAGTTCTGATTACCATCTGAACTTAGTATATTTATCCATCAATCATATCATTACTGCCAGATTTGTTCATCACTGCATTCCTCAACACAGAGAAATTCAATAGAGATGTGTTTAATAAA
Organism: Callorhinus ursinus; assembly: GCF_003265705.2. Lineage (NCBI taxonomy): Eukaryota > Metazoa > Chordata > Mammalia > Carnivora > Otariidae > Callorhinus > Callorhinus ursinus. The sequence continues at coordinate 38,173,883 of NW_027397072.1, read as the reverse complement.
TAAAAAGACACTTTCTCATTTCAAACTCCAATACGTCCTCCTCCTCCCTTTCAGTGTCCGGCCTGGGAAGGACTGGGCTGCAGGTCCCATCTGCCCTCCCCAGCTTATGCCTGCTCCTCTAGCAATTCATCATTTTGGCTTTCTCTCCATCATTCCCATTAGCATATTTGCTGTCATTCTACCACCTTAAAAAATAACTGTTTCGATTGCCTATCACCGTTCCCAGCTTCCTTTTGCAGAAATTTCCCCGTAATAGTTGTCCATATACCCTGTCTCGGATTTTTCCCCTCCTGTCCCTCTCTTAAACCCCCTCCATCCAGGCTTTCACCTCCAGGACTGCAGCAATACTGTTGTCACCAAGGTCCCTAAGGACCCACACATGGCAGAATGCAGTGGTCAATTCTCAGTCCATCTGAGGACAAAACCACAATAGAAGGGCGGCTTACTAGACAGGACTTAGCTGAAAATGTAATTCTCAGTCCACCTTCACCACACTCCACATTCACTCTGTCAGCAAATCCTGTTGCCTCAATTTAAATAAAATATTTTCAGAGTCCGACCGGCTTCTATCTACCTTCACTGCTATCCCCTCATCCATCAGATCTCACATAGATCATGTCGAAGTTCTGCATAGGACTCTCACCCCTGCCCTCCACCACAGTCTGTTTTCAGCTAGCAGCCAAAATAATTATTTTAAAACCTATGTCTATTCATGTCACTCTCCTATTAAAAACATTCTAATAATTCCCCATTTCACTCAAATTGAAAGGCAAAGTCCTTATAAATGCCAGCAAGGCCCTTTGTGATCCGCCTTTATCTCTCCGAACTCCTCCTCCCTAATTCACTCCTGTCACTGTTTTCTTTGCTAATCCTTGCCCTCCCTGATACCCAGCTGGCTAACTCTCTTGCTGCCTTCTACTGTCTGTTAAAATCTTAGCAGGCCTGCTTGCACTATTTTCTACAGCAGCCCGACTCCACCTGGGTCTAGCACTGCCCGCCTCTCTTATCCTGCTCTCCCAGGGGACACAACACCCTTACACACATCACCAACTTACCCATCCTGATAATTGTTGTCTACCATTTTTCTCCTCCTGCTAGAATCCACGCCCCATGAGGGCAGGGCTCTCTGCCGTTCTGTGCCCCAATGTACGTCAGATGGCCGCAACAGAGCTAGAGGCCAGTAAGAACTCACACATTTGCTGAACTGATTTGATAAATTGAATTGAATTAAACAGAAGTTTATGGAGCTGAAGTTTATGGAATAAGAGTAAAGATTGAAATTTCAGAAAACAGCAAGGGGAGAATGATTTAGCAGATAGGAAGAGCTTAAAATGGAATCATGACTTCAAAAATGGAATCAAGAAATTCTCCCAGGATGCAACAAGCAAAAAACAAAAACAATGAAAGGATAGAAAGTATGGAAAATTAGACAAGATATTAAAGAGGGATCTAGAAGTTCCAATGACTAAGGCATAGGAATTCCAAAAGGAAAGCTAAGGCAGAATGAAGGAGAGAATATACTTGAAGAAACAATGGTTGAGAATACCTCAAAATTCAAGAAGGACAAACATCCTCAACTAGTGAGGGTCAGGATAACTCAATTGCATGTACACTACTCAAAAATATCCAAGAATATTAACTATGTTTAAGAATAGGAGAATATTTCTTGGGTGCCTGAGTGGCTTAGTCAGTTAAGCATCTGCCTTCAGCTCAGATCATGCTCCCAGGTTCCTGGGATCAAGTCCCACATCAGGCTCCCTGCTCCACGGGGAGCCTGCTTCTCCCTCAGTCTCTGCCTCTCTCTCTCTCTCTCTCTCTGTCTCTCATGAATAAATAAATAAAATCTTAAAAAAAAGAATAGGTGAATTTTTTTTAATTCTAAAATTAGATTATCTACCAAATAAACATCTTATAAAAGAAATTGGCTTTTTTTAAAATGTCATTTTTCATACTCACCTTCAGTTGCAACGTGGGCTGCCCTTCAATGTTCTCACAAGACAGACACATATCTGGATTCTCTATTCCCAAATAAATGGGAACTCCTCTTCCTTGCTCAAGCAACTCTGGATACTTGCATGGGACAACAGTGACAGTGACTATTAAAGGTAAGAGGGGAGATGGTGTCAGTTTCTTCTTGAAGTCAGGACAAGGCCAGCATCTTTCAGGTAGGGCAGGAAGAAACCTTTCGAGTGTCATCCCTGCTACCCCAGGCCCACCAAATGGCCAACTACTGTATTCATTCATTCATTCATTCATATGCCATACCAGTCACGTCCCTAGGAAATGGAGCAAACATACAGAGTTAAACAGGTGGCAGACCCTGTCCTAGAGATTGTCATACCTCTGCTTAAACACCTGGAGGTGGGAAGCTCCAACCCCAAGCAGCCCCTCTGATCCTTGAAGAGTTCTGACCATTAGCAAGTTTTGCTTAATGTGATATTGAAATCTGCCTTCCTGTACCCACTCATTTAGTCCTTTTAGGACACCTTGAAGTCAAGCAGAATAAAATACTCCTCTTCCATGGGACAGGCCATCAGTCACTGAAAGCAGCTCTCTCCTGCCCCCCAGGAGGATGCTTTACCCTCTCTGCTTTCTAAATCCTACTCCAGACAAACTTCTCCGACATGGCTTCCCAGGCAGGTGTGAAATTCTCCTCCTTCCAGGTGGGCCATGTTGTCAAGCCACCCTTTCACAAAAGGCCAGTGCCAGCATCACTAATGTGACCCTTCCCCTGCCTCCAAGGCAGCAGCTACGGGATGAACACTCACCTGGGGTTACACTGTTACTCCGTGGAACTGTCACAATGGTCTGACCCTGAAGGATCCACACCTGCTGATTCAAGTCGGAGACCTCCCCAGTATGAGGTTTATTCACTACAGTATAAATAGAAAAGAATAATGAAGAACCATTATAATTAGGCCGCTTTGCTAGACGCTAGGCCCTTCAGGAAGGAAGGTCCAGGGTTTACACACCAAAACTGACAGCATTCACATGACCCTCAGCTCAGCCTTTCTTTCTGGGAAAACTATGGGCTGTGGTGAGGAGGGCCAGAGCTGCAAATGATCTAAGAGGGTAAACTGTCCCATAGGACATGTGTGTCAAGACCAGCTACTCCTTCTGATGACTACTCTGTGCTTGACTTGGTGCTGGGTCTGGAGTTAGAGCAGAGAATAAGCACTACTCCCCACCCTGTAGAAGCTCTCTCTCCAGGGAAAGCTGGAGAGCACTGGGTGGTAAGGGCTATACACAAAGAGGGGCAGAAAATGCTGGGGCAGATCCAGAAGAGACAGGTATGAGTGCAGGTGTCCCAGGCCTCCAGAGCCCCATCTCAACATCACCTGCTGTAAAGGGTTCTCCAGAGATAGGGACTCCTCGAATGCATGTCATAGTGGGGTTGTCTCAACACCTGTGGGGACAGTGACAGGAGACATGAGCGTCAGGAGACATTTCCAAGACCTTTCCAGGATGCTAGTTACTGAGATCCTCATTCTGGACAAGGAACTGGGAAGCCTGGCCTGACACAAAGCCCTAGTCAGAAAATCTGAGCCACCTCCTGAGACAAAACTTCAAGGTACCGACAGGGAGGAGACATCAGGCAGAACTTCCTCCACCTGAAAATCCAGCCAGTGACAGTATCTTCCTAGATGTTCTAAGCCAGGCATGACTTTTGACCTTAAATACCCACAGCCCCCTAATGCCTGTGTCTCCTCCTCCTTCCCCCATTGACATCTGCTTCTGCCTGGGGGCAGGCCAGCTCTGCCAGGATCCCAGCAACTCCCTGGGAAGTGAGAAAGTGAGAAGCAGCTAGACAAGCACTGGACAAGACACAGAGGCTGGCATAGCCCCATCCCTTCCTGAGCCCTAAAGCACAGAAAAGAGGGAAGGCTGAAAAGTTGGAGAACCTTTATCAAAAGTGCAGGGGACTGAAACACAGCTCCAACAGCTCCCAAGAGCAGTGATGGGCTGTGACAGAGACTGCCGTTTATTTTGTACAATGGGGGAGGTGCCACCTACCTTGGGGGGGGCGTGGCAATTATATGTCAGAATATCCTGAGACTCAGATGAAGAAATCACAGCATCAGCATGAGCTGCCAGAGAAGGAGGCACCGAGCCACGCCCACAGGGAAACAGAGCTGATGACAGACCCCAGGCTTCTCAGCAAGGGGAGACTGAGGGACTTCCCCAGAACTCAGTTCTCCTGCCTTTTCACTCAGGCTATAACTGGAAATGCCAGGCCCTTCACAGAAGGAGTTCATCTGTTGAGGCAGGCAAGCTTGCCCTCTACAGTTCCACTAAGGGAGTCCTGTGATTGCAAAATTAGCTGTGGACTTCAGGCAGGGTCCACATGGCATTCCTGGCCATCCAACTACGCCTGAACCACCCAGGCCACCCCTGAAAAGAGGACTAGGCTGAAAGCTCCCTTACTGTACTCTTTCAGCACCTCCACCCCCTTGGGAAGCCACAGGCACTGAGCAGCATACCCTTAATCAAGGCAAGCCTGGTCCCTGGTGCCCCCAAAATGCAGTGGACTCCAGAACTGCCTAAGAACTAAAATAGTCAGCAATCATGTCCCTAAAAACTGAGCCCCAGATCCCAACTTATCCCCCACCTCTGTTCTAGTAATGCAGGGCATTTGTAGGTTCTCAGTGAATGGTAACAGCTATTATTACTATTTTTGGTGGGAGGTACCATGTTTGTTACACCCCCACCCTCCATCTGCTGAGGTCAAGCACAAAAATTTTCTGCTGCACAAGCTAACTTGACTGAGGTGAATTTCAAAAAACAGACTGGAAACAACTTTGTATTTACCCGCCTAGCTGGGGGGTGGGAGGGAAGGGCTAAGACAGAACCTTTTAGGCAAGCATCTCCATGAGCTCCTCTTCCCAGCCCTGAAAAGTTCCTTGTTCAACCTCTCATACTTTTCACCCCCATCTCCTTGTTGCCCTTGGAGGAACATGGTCCTTCCCTGTTGAGGCCTCAATCCTATCACTTTTGGCTTCCAGTTTATCTGTTACCCCAGGAGAGAGTGTGATAATGAATTCGGACACACTTGTGTTCAAAGCCAGGCTCAGTCAGTGTCACCTCTCTTGTGTCCCCTCTGTCCAACTGAAGAGCCTCTCCATTGTGTATCAATTAACATACCCCCTTTCTTGGGATGTTCACCACAAAATGGCATCTAAAGGGTCCTATCATCTGGCCCCCAAATTCCTTAAGTCTCTGTTTCAATCAGGATCTAGTGTGGAAAGCAGAACCCACACAAGGAATTTCAAAGGCAACTGGTTATAAAATATGTTAGAAGGCTAAAGAGTAACAAGAAAGTGCTGAAGTATCCCCGAAATTAACAACTACAGGAAAGAAACAGGAGGGAACAAAAGAAGCTATGAGCTCAAAGGATCTTGTAGGACTGATGCCCAGACCTTTGGAGGGGACCCTCTGCCAAACTGTTGCTCAGACCTCTGAAAAGAGAGTGTAGTCTGTTCAGTGCATGAACCACAAATGTGGAGAGGAGGCATCAGCCCAAGAGATGCTCAGAGGGCCCAAGGGACACAACCCAGAGAGCTGTATTTTCATTGATTCAAAAGCCATTGAATATAGCTTGAATTTTCCATGCCCAGAAGGTTGCAAAAACCTGTGTCTTATGATGGCATGTGTCCTCTTCGGCCTCAGCCTCTTATTCCACTGACCTTTCCCTCTCTTCCCAACATTCAGAGCATCCAGTACTTTTCAGAATTGCCAGCAATCAGTATCCATTCTGAAGTCCCCAATTTAAACTTTAGTGTGAATAACTACCAGAGAATTAAAATAGGAGTGATGGTGATAAGAGGGAAGAACTGAACCACTGGGGTGGATAATTGAGGAACAGAGAGTCCATCTACTGGAGAAATGGACCAGAACTTTTGTCTTAGAGTAGAAGGGATGGATAATATGATTACATGATACCCTAGCTATATTTGAGAGGACTATCAATATTTTTGCTGGTTATAAAAAGGAATATGATTCTGCTATGTAAACATAACCCAGTTTGTCAGATTCTATTAATGTTCTATTGTCACATACAATAATGAAAATTATGCACACCATTAAGTGTGGCTTGAATTGAATTCAAGTAAGTACTCTTAAAGCCAAAGATCCTAGATGTGGAAATAATTTTAAGGGATCATGAAGTGCAGATTCCAATTTTTAAACTCTAAGATATTATCATCCATGCTTGTTTGGTATCAAGTCCTGCTATTTTGCTCACTTAACATGCCCATGATCTTGGTAAGTGGAGGGAACATCAATGGAAACCAGGTAGGGGGAGAGGGCTTGGTCATTCACCACCACTAGACTCTCTAGAACCTGTTCATAGATGCACAATCTCCATAACAATGTATTCATGTGGCCAAGCTGACATTCACAACAAATAAAGCAGAAGGAACCATGAAGTAGTAGAGCTTATCTGCTCCCCATAGTTGAAAAATAACAGAATCAAATTCATAGTAGAACTGGGCTTAGAATCTGTAATTCCCAATTCCCTAATTCAGGGCTTTCTGCTCCAGTGCCCACCAGCTCCCTTGGGGCTCCCAAAAGGACCAAAGCCATTGTAGCTTACATCTATCAAGGGCTACCTACAAGCAGGGCTGGCAGTCTGGCCTGGGAATTGCTACTGGGAGAGAACTGGCACTCCCCTTGGTTGAATAATGGTGCAACATGATGTGCACCACAGACCATAGAGAACAGCCCGGGCCATTTGTACTTGAGTAGATTTGGGAAAATGGGATGCCAAGGAAATTCCCAGGGTGACCTCTGTAGGACTGCCTTTACCCCATGTGGGTATGATGATGTAGTTAAACTTGCACAAACCTCTGCTCCTCTAAGGAGCCCAAGCCCATTGTCTAAGACTTGCTTCCCTGTGGGCTGACCTATCCTCACATCTTTCCTCAAGCTGGGTCTTCCACGAAAACCCAGACTTTCAGTTGTGGGCCAACATGCTATTTAACAGCTTCTTCTCCTTCATGTGAAAATGAAAGATAAGTTAACAAAAGTAACCCCCACACTCCTCACCAAAATGGCAGAAATAAATAGAAGGCTTAAAAGCATCAAGACAAAAGAATCCAACTATACAGGACCAACATCAAGGTACATTTCTCTAAATTTAAAACATCTATTGACCAAATTGTACACTTATGTGCAACCAAAATATAAAAAGCAAACAGCTAAAGCCTTCATCAGACAGCTTGTGGTAAAACATTTAAGGAAAAGTTTAGGTTAAATGCCTAAAGTTTGAAATTCCTGGACAAAGAGTCAATGACAGAGAACTTTTAGTCCAACAATCCACATCACATGAAATACAAAAGCCATGAAAGAAATGATGATAAATTGAACATTATCAAAATTTTAGAATTTTGGACAAAACACACAATGGGTGAAAGTTGTAAGATAAGGTGCCTACAAGAAAATGTTTGCAATACATCTAACAAGCTAATACCTAATATTCAAAGTTTTTAAGTAGTTCCTACTAGTTTAAAAAATGCAAGTAATTTTATAGAAAAATAAACAATAGATGTAAAAAGCATTTTGCTGAGAAGAAAATATAAAGATCCAACAAATAGAAGTAATTATAGTTAGGGGCGCCTGGGTGGTTCAGTCAGTTAAGTGTGTGCCTTCGGCTCAGGTCATGATCCCAAGGGTCCTGGAATCGAGCCCCGCATCAGGCTCCCTGCTCAGCGGGAAGCCTGCTTCTCCCTCTCACACTCCCCCTGCGTGTGTTCCCTCTCTCGCTGTGTCTTTCTCTGTAAATAAATAAATAAAATCTTAAAAAAAAAGAAGTAATTATAGTTAACCATACTAGTAATTAGCAAAATGCAAATCAAAGCAACAATGAGATTCCATTTCCACCCATCAGGAAGGCACAAATTAAAAAGGTGGTAGGCAATGGTGGTAAGGAAACAGATTCACTCACTGTATGGATGGATGTGTGAATCAGCACAGCCTTTTTGGAAAGCCAATTTGCAGGAGCTATTAAAAATCTAAATGTGTGTACGCCATGACTCATCAATTCTCCTTATAAGAATCTATCAGTTAAGTTTACTTTCAGCTTCAAAAGTTGGAAAACTCCAATTCAAAGTGATCAAAATATTCATTAGATCATAAACTTGGAAGTCCAGAAGCAGCACAGGATCAGAACTGCTGATCTGATAATTTCATAATGTCAGTAAGGATCAGCATTGAGTTAATTCTTTTCTGAACTGACATTCAGTACTTAAGGCCGGGTTTCCTCATATCTGTAAGATAATTTTCTGTGAGAATCAGAACTGCATGCTCAGGGCACCTGGGTGGCTCAGTTGGTTAAGCGATTGCCTTCAGCTCAGGTCATGATCCTGGAGTCCCAGGATCGAGTCCCGCATCGGGCTCCCTGCTCAGCGGGGAGTCTGCTTCTCCCTCTCCCGCTCCCCCCTCTTGTGCTCTCTCTTTCTCATTCTCTCTCTCAAATAAACAAATAAAATCTTTACAAAAAAAAAAAGAAAGAACTGCATGCTCAGACATTTACATTTTTGCAAGAAAGAGAATGTCTCTCCCACATCAAAGTCTTTCAAGTCTGCTTGGGTGAACTTGAGAGCCATGCTGTACCAGTCAGGTCCTAACAAGAAATATATGACACATTCAAAATTTGACAATTTGAGGTAAATGTAATAAAGGGATTATTTATAAAGATGTGGGCAGAGTGTAGGGAAATGCCAAGGCATAGATAATGCTGAACCCTAGGGCTAGTAACAGTAGGATACACCTCTTATTACTCATAGGCCTGAATGGACAGGAGGAGGAAACAGTTACCAGAATCCATGAGAGAGAGCTTTGTGGAGAGGGTAACATAATAGAAGCCATGACCTGCCTCAAGAAAAACAGCCTGGGGTGACCCCAGAGGGAAGTAACCAGCAATAAATACCCTGACCTCACTCTCTTCCCACCCTCCAATATCCTTCCAGTGAATGAAAAGTCATCAAGACTTGATGAAGTCATCCAGCATAGGCTAAGCCTTTTGCCCCTCAGGTCCATGTTCTTATTCCATGAGTTGGAAATCTGTGCTTCCTATCCCAAGGGAAATATAAAAAGACAGCAGCTTCTCAATCATCACAAGTTAGGTCAATGTGGTCATACTCCCAAATGAAAGTTTTTAAAAGCCATTCCCAGTGTTACTCATATAAGTTAGAGGAAAAGACAGGAATGAGGAAGAAATAGTTAAGCAGTCAATTGATAGACTCCTTGATTCTGTAGCTATTCACAAGGTCTAATTTGGTAATCATAGTTGCCTTCTCCCAACATCTATCCCATTTTCCCCTTTGCCTTCTACGAGTACCTAAGTAGGATGCTCTTCTTCACCTTGAGGGTAAATCAAGCCTTTGTCTCTGTAGACTCTGAGTCCTTGGTGCTCTTCTTTTTTGGGTGCTAAAGTTTTCCATTGTCTGAAACTACCAGGCAGAGGAGTAATAAGACTTTCTCCAGGGAATCCCTTGGGTTCCAGACACAGTCCTGTGTACCTCCATCAAGTAGCAGCACCTAGTTTTCCCTGAATAATCAGTATTAATCACCCCAACCAGTAAGGTGACTCCTTTCTACCTGTTTATTCAATGACACGAGGGGCCTAATGGCTATTGGGCAATCTCAGCTTCCAATTCCTCAGATCCTTGACTGTATTCCCTAGTGGAAGCATTTCATTCCTGGGCACTAGAACCTCCTTTCCATGGAGCTTAGGGTCACATAACAAGAAGAAAAAGTTCCTACAGTATGCCATTTGGTTTAAGAGTAAGAGGGGTTCTTCCCCACTCTACTCTTTGGCTCTTGAACTTCTGCATTCCCGTCATGAGGAAGACAGCAACATTTATCAACCAGTGGTTTAAGAAATACACTACTTTCAGTAAGACAGCACTCTCTCAAAGTGATGTGTTCTACTTGGCACAACACGTGACTCTTCAAAAGACCATTCCACTATTCTATCAAGATAGCTGCACATGGTAAAGCCAATGAATTATTACATAAGTGTGAACTTGCTGCCACAATGCCTTTACTGAAAAACATAACCCTTAGTTAGAAGTGATGCTATGTGGGACATCTTAGATAAAGTCATTCAGTAAATCTGCAAACGGTGTTGCTGGCAGAAGTACTATGAGTTGAGAAGATAAATCAATACACAAAATTTATATGTAATCTCTACAATAAAAAAGCACTGACCTCTTCATAACAGAACAGTCCAATACAACCAATCTGCCACCAGGGAGCTGGCTGGTTTCACCAGGAAATGGTGCCATATCAGTGGTTTTCTGTTGATCTCTGTTGATGATGGTTTGAGGACTCTTCAGTGGTAGTAACCAGATCAAACTTGTTGAGGGGAAATCAAGCAGCTGAGTCCGTGCATAATCTCCATATCTGCCACCATGGTCACTTTGTACATGGACCCATTGAGTAGGCAAGTGACTGGGGAAGATTGACATCCATAGGTTGGGACACTTTGACCTCTCATTTATTGAGAGCCTCCTCTGCAGTAGATTCCCTTTGGTAGGCACTCATTTGAAAAATAAATATCTTCACATTTCCCATTTTGTGTCCATTCTGTGAGGTTGACCTGCATACCACTTTCTATACTTCCTTGTAGTCAATTTTCTAACCTTTTTCTTTCCAAGTTTCTGCCCAGCTAGCCAACTCATTGGCCCATGGATTAGTGTAGATCTGTATCACAGATCTCCTCCAACATGAAATGAATAACCAAATATGCTACCTCAAGTTCTGACCAATAGGAGGATTTTCCCTTCATCATTATTTTTCAAGGCAACCTGAAGGGGTTATAGTGAAATGGCAGTAGCCATCTATTTCCAGCTGGGGCCAGCAGATCCATGCATACATCCAATCAGGCCTACACTTTTTCTCCTCTATTCTAGATCTCCCCATGAGACTCTGGTATGAATTAAGAAATGGGTAGAAAAGCTGTAGGAGCAGATATCATGGGAGTCTGAGCTACCAGTTTATGAAGTTGACTTTAGCCTTTCAGATACGCTCGGGCCTGGTCTCCTACACACCATTGTTTTTAAAATAGAATGTTCCTGTGCCTGTTCAATTTTATGGTTTGGTAGATCAGGTCATTCCAAGCTCATGGTGGGGATTTTAAATAGGATAGTCATTTCATGTCTCATGGTTAGGAATTCAGACCCTGTAATAAACAAATAGCAATTTTGGAGCTGATTTTCAGCAAAGCAGAAGAGGACATGGCCTTATTCCAAAACCCCAGGGATTTTCCCTATCATTTTTCACCTGGGGCTTGTAAGAGCTCCATTAAGTACCTCCATCTGCCCCAAACACTTCTAGAACCGGTGGGTCTGTTAATTCTTAAGGCCCATGGGGCAAATAAGCTTACATCCCAACCTGGACATTCGGCATAGTCTTTTCTGGCGCTAGGACCCATCAAAACTAGCAGCTTTATGGATTATTTGGTACATGGACCAAAACAGTATGCCCAGACAAGGAATGCTAACCCTAAAATCCAAAGAAGCCCCTTAAGCACTGTGCCTTTCTTTTTTTTCCTATGCTGGGAAATACAAAATCCAACAATTTGTCTATCACTTTTTAGATGATATTCTGAGATGTCCTAGACTACCGGACTACTGGAAATTTCACCAATATAGCACACCCCTGAATGCATATCACTAGCATTTCTCTTTCTAAGGCATCTAGTGTGTTTGTTATTTCTTGCTTACCAAATTCAATTAGCATAATGTCATCAATGTAATGGACCAACACCTGGTCCCCAGGACTTATGATGATAAGGAATTGGAGAGTTGATACAGACATGAGGCAACACAGTCTTGCATGTGAAGGCAAATTGTTTCTGGTCATCTTTGCTCATAGATATGGGTTTTTTAAAAAAAAAAAAACATTTTCTAGGTGAATAGCTGTATACTAGGTCTTGGGTAAGGACAGTAAGGACAGTACATGCAGATCTGCAGCTTCAACTGGATTTACAAGTTAAAGTTTATGATGATCTCCTGGCATTCTCTGCAACCTATGCAGTATTTGTACCTGACAAAAAGGCAAATTAAACGGGGATGTAAAATTAATAACCTTGCATCTTTCAAGTCTTTGATGATGACACTAATTCTAGTCATTGCCCCAGGTGTGTAGTATTGCTTTTGGTTTTGGGTTTATTATCTTGGCAGGGGTGAAGAAGAATTCTAGGGGCTTCCCCTTTGCATTCTCTCCATAATAACCCTCACTTTATGAGAAGGAACCCAAAATGGGCATGTTGCCAATCACTAAATTTATCGATTTAAATTAGATAGATTCTAAGCCTGAGAAAGTAATATAAGGCTGGGTCTTCAGACAGACTGAACTCCGAAGTCCATCTGTCTCCTGACCTTTATAATCTTCTACCTGGCTTGATGGACCATAGCAGCATTTTGCATCTCTGGGGATCAGCATCAGTATGGAGCCAATATCTGAAACCCCTGGAAAGTCTTTCTCTCTTCCCAGGACACAGTCCTCTGATAAATGGCCACAAGTGTCTCTGGGTAAAGCTTGGGGGAAGAGTCCTACTATTTACCTGTCGCCTTGTATTAGTCTGCTTGGGCTGCCATAATAAAATACTACACACACGGTGGCTTAAGGAACAAAAATTTGTTTCCCACAGTTCTGGAGGCTGGAAGTCCAAGATCAAGGTTTTGGCAGCTTTAGTTTCTCCTGAGGCTTCTCTCTTTGCTGTGCCCTCTTGTGGCCTTTCCTCTGTGCACACATATCCCTGGTGTCTCTTCCTCTTCTTATAAAGACAGCAGTTTTATTTAGATTAGGACCCCACTATCATGACCTCATTTAGCCTTAATGGCTCCTTTAAAGGCCCCCCATCTCCAAACACAGTCACATTGAGAGTTAGAGATTAAACATGTGAAGGGGGGGCAGGGAAGAGACACAATTCAGTCTGTAACACACCACTATGCAAAATTCTTCAAAGGGACCTGGCCTTTGCCTCAAAGGGCTTTTCACGTCTGTGATCTTCCTTCAGTCTGGAAAGTGGGTAAGAAGCCATGAATCCTCCACTATAGCAATTCAAGTTAGGTTTTCTGCCTACCACACCTAGAACTTTTTTCTCATATATGTTAAGCAGCATCTTAGAAGCATCTCCATCGACTTCCCTTCTAGAAACCCTATGATGAATTAGTCATTGCCACAGAGTGCTGACATTGTAAATACATATGTAGCTCAGGTTGAGCTGTTGCTGTACAGGAGGCTCAGGGAGATGGAGAGAATGTTGGAACACACCTGTTACTCAGCTGCCCATTAATCATCCACCCCAGGATGACCCGAGGGACCAAGAGCAAATGTATTGGTGAAGGGCACTCCAGTCTCCTGAAGAACTCATCGGTAGCCATCCTCTCTGGGCTGGAGATGGTTATTTAAATTTCTAACATTAGAGGAAGCTAGGCAAATGATATTTGTAAACTCCTGTACTTTTTTTGAACTTTTTCTGTGTCTATTATTATTTCTAATAAAAAGTTAAAAAGAAAAATGAAATGAATGTATTATGGTAAACTGCTAGAGTAGTTGGTTTGGTACTGCTGATTCTCTGATCATTTTTCCATATGAATGAGGTGTTTAGACAATGAGAAGGAGAATTATCAGTTGGGCAAATCCAAACTGAGGTGTTCTCTACTATATTGCCTAATTGGTGATTTAAACTTAGTTTCTTAAAAAAAATTAAATAAGATAAGCCTAATTTCTTGGTTGTTTTTCCCCAAACAAAACAAACATTTGTCTTGTCAGTCTGAGACTTCTCAGCTTTAACCAAAATTATCTATTATGCTGGCTAGAAAATAAATCTCCATAAAGCATTAATCTATTTAATATAAATAAAGGCCTTATGGCTCCAGAAAATTAATTCTTAAAATTTTAGGTTATCTTTATGTTTAAGGATATTTCAAAACAAATCACATGAAATACTTAATAAATTAAAATTTTGGTAACAAATTAATTTTATTAAACAATTGAATTTCTAAAATATTCATAAGATATTAATACAACATTTTGGAAATTATTTTGGGGGAAAATATGATATTCTGAAGCCCTAAAGGCTACTATAAACTTTCATGTGCAAATTTTGTATGGAATGCAATTGCTGGATCATACAGTAAGACTGTGTTCAGCTTTGTAAAAAGAACAAAACAAAAAAAACAAACTGACAGACTGTCTTCCAAAGAGGCTGAACCACTGTGCACTCCCACCAGGCATGGTTCCTGCTGCTTCACATCCTCACCAGCATTTGGCGTTGTCAGTGTTCCAGAGCTTGGCCATTTCAATAGGTGTGTAATGGTGTCTCACTGTTGTTTTAATTTGCAATTCCCTAATGACGTATGATGGTGAGCATCTTTTCATATACCTATTTGCCATCTGTATATCTTCTTTGGTGAGGTGTCTCTTCAGATTTCTTTGCTAATTTTTAATTGGGTTGTTTGTTCTCACATCACTGAATGTAAAGAGATCTTTGTATATTTTGATTTTCACCTACTTCTGTTTAATTTTGTTAACATGGTGGCTAGAAAATTTAAAATTCCGTATGTGCTCATATTTGTGGCTCACCATTCATTATGTTTTGATTGGACATTAAAGATGCAGCTTTGGTGCCAGAAAGATCAAGGTACCACATCAGTGAAGGTGCGGCCACTTGGTCCAAGCCTGTGTGGAAGGGGCAGGGGCTGAGAGCCAAGGCAAAACACAACATTTTGGTTTGACACTTTTGATACACTCATTTTTTTAACACTAAAAAACCAAAACATTAAATGTAGAGGTTTTTAAAGTTAATTACCAAATAATATGTGCAACTGGGATGCTCATCTAATGCTTGGCTTCCCTCTCCCATTCCCTGACCCAACGATGTGGGGCTCAGGGTCTCGGTTTATCACTTGGATTCATGGTGCTGCCTGTTAATGGTTTACTTGCCTCAAATCCCCACTGATTGGCCTGTCCTGCTCATTTCAGTTCGACAGATTTGTAAAACAGATTTTACAAATACACATCTGCTCTTGCTATTGTCCTCTAAAACCTTCAATGATTCCTCACTGCCTGAACAATAAAGTTCAAAATCTTTAGCATGGCTCAGGACCTGGCAAGGGAAAGAAGTATACTCAGAAGGTGCACATTGGGAAGAATGTAAGCAAGGGAATATTTACAAAATTGCAGGCAGGTTTAGAGAAAGCAACAGGAGAGAATGAAGCACGGGAGCTGCCAACAGCTGGAATCCCCTACCCCCACACCCCCAAGAGGAGAAGGGGCAAGGGGCTTTGCCAGTGACTGGTATACCTAGAACTGAAGTATGGCTTCTATATCAGAAAGGAATGCTACAGACAACTGGGGGAGGGGGGCACACTAACCAAACTCTCCTCCTTCCCTCTGATCTCCCATTGCCTCAGCCCAACCAGAAGTCAGAGGACAAAAGACCCCTGAAGCAACCCACAAGGTCAGTCTCACAGACACAGAGCAGGTAGAGACATGGGGCACATCCTCCTGAGACTCAGGGGCACCACTTATCACCTGGATTCCTGACCCGGCCCATAATTGCCTACCCACCTCCAGGCGCTCCATGCTCCAGGCTGTCTGCCTGAGTTTGGCCAAGAAATCTCTCTAGGGGCATCTGGGTGGCTCAGTTGGTTAAGTGTCTGCCTTCGGCTCAGGTCATGATCCTGGAGTCCCTGGATGAGTCCCGCATCAGGCTCCCTGCTCAGCAGGGAGTCTGCTTCTCCCTCTGACTCTTCCCCCTTCATGCGCGCGCTCTCACTCTCATTCTCTCTCAAATAAATAAAATCTTTTAAAAACAAACAAACAAAAGAAATCTCTCTAAAATTCAGACCCAGTCACACCACTCCCCCCAGCAAGTCCAAGCTCCATAGTGAGTCCACCAGACCTGTTATGAGCTGATTCAGCTCACCAGCTTGCTCATGGTGGATTCATGAATGCAAGTGTTTGGTTCATCACAAACCCCTTCAAGAGCCATCCTCAGCCCCTGCCCACTCCTAGATGCTGCTACAGAGAGGGCCTGGCTGTCAGAGAATCCAAAGACCGCCCTTTGGTCACCCTAGAACATCTTCAGGACTTGGAGATAAGGCCCTGGCTGAGAGGTCAGCTGTGCCTCCTGGGACCAGCAGAGGGAGCCACGGCACCGAATGACATTAAAAGGCCAAGCCTCCGCAGGCCACATCCAGCGCCAGTTTGGGGGTTTGGGGGTTGGGGGGCGGGGGTGGGCCTGGAGCTCAACTCAGCGAGGCGTCTGAACGGAGGACCTTTGTCGCAAGCTTAGAATCATGCTTGCAAACTTCTTTTTTACTGCATCCCAGTTTGAAATACATTTTACCTTGCAACCGAGTTCACACATACATGTAAATTTATTATCGGCTTATAATGTTAACCTACCAAAATCTGATGGAATTTCATAATGAAATACATTTTCAAAAAATACAAAATAGTTTAACAAAATTCAATTGAGCTAGTTAAAGTGGACTTTTGGTCTTTGTACCTTCAGCAAATTATTGTTTTAAATAATTTGCATTTATATGACTGAAGCCTTTTTTTGGTGAAATATTCAGATTTTTAGTTACTGAATGAATACATGAAATTTACTATATCAGTATATTTTACTTTTCTTGTTGCATGATTAATTTTTTGGAATTTTGAAATATTCTTTAAAATGTAGGTAACAAAAAATTATGAAAATTTGTGTAAAGTCATAAAGGCCTACAGCCTCCTTAAGATGAAACATTCAATTTTCATAAATTGTTTACTTTCTGGGGAACAGGGTGTATAAAATTTAAATAAAACTAGAAAGGTATCTAATTCACAAGTCATTGACAGCTGTGGGGACAAAACTCTGTCATCCACATGTTAAAAGAAAAAACTGAGGCATATTAAAAATTTTAAGAATTTATTTGAGCAGAAATCAATTCCAATCCAGCAGCATCCAATCTAGCAGCTAGAAAGGAGCTCTGAGGAGCTGTGAAGAATGAAAGACTTTAATAGGCAGAAGGGAGCGGAAACAAAGATTGCCTACTTGGCAAAATATCAGGTTAATTTTTGCTTATTGCAAGGTTACTTTCCCTTAGGTGATGG
Source organism: Callorhinus ursinus (assembly GCF_003265705.2). Lineage (NCBI taxonomy): Eukaryota > Metazoa > Chordata > Mammalia > Carnivora > Otariidae > Callorhinus > Callorhinus ursinus. The sequence continues at coordinate 38,156,768 of NW_027397072.1, read as the reverse complement.
CAGAGGTGTTTCAGGCAGATTACCTAGCTAGTGCCGAGCAGGTGACTCCTGAATGACCTGCCTTGTTTTGTTTTTTTTGTTGTTTTGTTTTTGTTTTTGTTTTTTACTGCTGGTTTCAGACTCCATTTCAGGGAGAGCTAAAACTGTAATTGAGCCTCAGTTTGGTGACATGGGGCTTAGCATGAATGACTCCATTTTGGTATTGGTGTCTTGTTTTGTAGCAGACATAATAACAATTATATTTGGATTCGTGCTCCAAATAATTCTCTTCCTTAGTTTAAAAGTCTTGTTTGCATGGAAGAGTTATCACCAGGAGCAGGAAACAAACTGTGAGGACACCTTGCAAGGTGAATGGAGATTCCCAAAGTGTCTACAAATGCAAAATAAGAAACAATGATTTTGTGAGCTTGGTTACAACAGGAGCTGGTCACAGAATGATGCAGTTAACTGTTAAAGGCAAATGCCTCACACAGTGGCAGAATCAGTCCCTTACCTAGCCTGTGAAAGCTGTTACATTGCTTGAGACCAATGGAGGGAAAAGAAAAGGTTCCACTCTCAAATAATAACTACTAATAGAATATTAAGTTAAAATTTTCATTTCAGATTGATAAAAATGCATAAGTAACTGTGCCCAATTACTACAGCCATTGAGATCACTAAAGAGAAATTCTACAAGACAAGATACTGGGGATGAATATTCATGAGCCAATAAATGCTTTTAAAAAAATAAGATATTCTAGGTTCCTGGGATTCACGTTGCGGTAGCCATGGATGCTTTGGATCGAGTTGTAAAGCCCAAAATGAAAAGAGCCAAGAGATTCCTTGAGAAGAGAGAACCAAAACTCAGTGAAAATATTGAAAATGCTATGCTGATTAAAGGGGGAAATGAAAATTCCATGGTGACACAAGTACTTAAAGATGTATATGCACTGAAAAAACCGTATGGAGTTCTGTATAAAAAGAAAAACATTACAAGACCATTTGAGGATCAGACATCATTGGAATTCTTTTCAAAGAAGTCAGATTGTTCTTTATGTTTGGCTCCCATAATAAGAAGCGGCCAAATAATCTAGTAATAGGTTGTATGTATGACTACCATGTGCTGGATATGATTGAGTTGGGTATCGAGAAGTTTGTCTCTCTAAAAGATATTAAGAATAGTAAACGTCCCGAGGGAACAAAACCCATATTAATATTTGCTGGTGATGATTTTGATGTAACAGAAGACTACAGAAGGCTAAAAAGTCTTCTTATTGATTTCTTCAGAGGCCCCACAGTACCAAATATCCGCCTGGCTGGTTTAGAGTATGTTCTGCACTTCACTGCATTGAATGGGAAGATTTACTTTCGAAGCTGTAAGTTGCTGTTGAAGAAATCTGGCTGTAGAATACCAAGGATTGAATTGGAAGAGATAGGGCCCTCATTGGATCTGGTTCTGAGGAGGACACATCTGGCATCAGATGATCTTTATAAATTATCTATGAAAATGCCAAAAGCGCTCAAGCCAAAGAAGAAGAAAAATGTCTCCCATGATACTTTTGGTACAACTTATGGAAGGATTCATATGCAGAAGCAAGACCTAAGCAAACTACAAACCAGGAAAATGAAGGGGTTGAAGAAGCGACCTGCAGAAAGGATAACAGAAGACCAAGAGAAAAAATCAAAGAGAATTAAAAAAAACTGATGGAACTTAGCCAGTGACTATAATGTTATTACAGTCTGTTTACTTAAGAGAATTATCAATCATCAGTCATTTCTAAGTTTCTTAAAGATTTTATTAAATATTTTTGTAGCATGGTAAAAAAAAAAAAAAAAGATATTCTAGAAGCATTACAGGAGTTTGTGTCCTGGTAATTGGGCTGAGGAAATAGAAAGGTGTCATGGCTTTATGTCAAGTTCTTTCCGAAAGCACTGAGATTCAGTTACTTTGGGTGATTATCGAATTCAGAGGGAAGATCTAGGGTGTAAAATCTTATGGGACATCTGAATTCCACACCACATGATGCTAAAACATCGGTGTGTCTTAAAAAACCCAACTGTTCCCACCCAATCCATTTTCAGCTCCTTAAGACATGGGAGCAGAATATTCCTGCTGAATAGTTAAAAAAAAAAAAAAGAGTTTTACCAAGAATTTGTGAGCTAAATGTAGAATAGATATTTCATAATATATTATTCACCCTTACTATGTTTAATGGATTCTGATGTATGTTCTATTCCACTTTTTTTTCTATTGATTTTTATGACTATGTTCTCAACCCACAATTGATGAGGCATTGTCCTAGAATCAGAGCTGGGAGAAAACAGATCATTGGAAGTTGGCTCTGGAGGGCACAAGGCCCTCTGGTCTCCTCCACGGACTAGCCCCACAGAAAGAGCTGAGCTTGGGACTAGCAGAAGAGTCCTTTTGGCCCATCCTGCCCTTAACGATCCTTGGACCCCACAAGTGCTTCCTATGTTAAATGGAGGAGTAACTCCTGCTCTTCTACTTCTGTTGTTGCTAAAAGAATTAACTTATAAATTAAACAAAGACTTGGGGGGCAGGAGGAACACATAGCTCTATGGAAGTATATCATGAGAATCACGCGGCAAGGACCACCTGTGTCCCCAGTCCTGTTCCTGGCACCACTTCTGTGCCCCATGGCCCTATGGGTCCAGGCCCAGAGCTGCAACAACTCACTGGGCCCAGTTAAAAGGCATACATAGAGCCAGAGTTAGGAACAGACTGTATCTCACAGGTCTGTTTCTAAGTCAAATTTTCAGAGCCACAAATGCTCACATAACCCATACCGTGGCTGCTCAGGTTTCTTTACAGAATGGCAGCTGCATTCCAAGAACAAGTATCCCAACCTCCAAAAAAGTGGAGGAACAGTCGAAGTTGCTAATCTTTTAAGGCCTGCACCCAGAAACTGGCAATACTTCATTTCTGTCATAATTCTATTGATCTATCACAGAACCTGCACTGATTCAAGAGGAGTACACATAAATGCCATCTCTCAATGAGAAAAATGTCAAAGAATTTGCCTTTATTTTTAATCTATCTTAGTCTGCCTTATTTCTATTCCTCACTTATGCAAAATACACGTATGCTCACCCAAGGGCTCCCAAGATCTCATCCAGTTAAGGCATCAGCTTGATGTCCAGGACCTCATCATCTCAGTCAGATAAACTCTGGCCTACAGACCAGATCTGACCTGCCCACACATTTACACATTGTGTATGACTGCCTTTGGGCTCCAATGGCACAGTTGGGTAGTCATGACAGAGACTAGATGGCCTGTTAAACAGAAAAGATTTACTATCTGGTCCTTTACAGAAAAAGTTGCCCATCCCTGGTCTAAATCAGGTCCAGGTATAGATATGGCTTATTGGATGAAGTTTCTCCCAATCTGAAGACCTGTGAACCAAAGAGATAAGTTATCTATCCACACATACCCAACACGCAGTGGTAAAGAGGCAGAGAGCAACCACAGAGATCTTCCTGTTCAGAAGGGGAAGTTCCAGACATACACAGCAGTCCCTGGTTCATAGCAGTTCACAAGTCCAGCTGGGACCACATCATCAATTCCTTGGTTAGGGACCTGCCTTGTTCCCTGGGAGCAGGCTACCAGGGAGCCATCAGCCCCACCCTCTGAGCCCCCCTTACTTTTCTGTATGGAGTAGCCCATGTCTGCAGTGGAGGGTTTCTCTCCACCTGCCTCTGGCCCATGGAAAGCTGGAGGTCTGTATTCGTTTCCTATGGCTGCTATAAAAAAAATTACCACAAACTTCATAATGCAAACATCTCAAACATGGTCCTCCAGGGCGCCTGGGTGGCTCAGTTGGTTAAGCGACTGGTCATGGTCCCGAAGTCCCGGGATCGAGTCCCGCATCGGGCTCCCTGCTCAGCAGGGAGTCTGCTTCTCCCTCTGACCCTCCCCCCTCTCATGCTCTCTCTCTCTCTCTCTCTCTCATTCTCTCTCTCAAATAAATAAAATCTTTTAAAAAAACAAAAAAACATGGTCCTCCAGTTCTGGAAGTCAGAGGTTGGAAATGGGTCTCATGGGCCAAAATCAAGATGTTGGCAGGCTCTTTCTGGAGGCTCTAGGGGAGAATTGTTTCCTTGCTTTTCCAGCTTCTAGGAGGCACCTGTATTCCATATCTCCCCTCCATCTTCAAAGACAGCAATGGCTAGTTGAATCTTTTTAAACACTGCATCGCTCTGACTCTGACCCTCCTAACGTCCTCTTTCACTTATAAGAACCCTTGTAATTACCTTGGCCCACCTGCATAATCCAGAATCATCACCCTACCTCAAGATCCTTAACCAAATCACATCTGCAGGGCCCTCTTGCCATGTAAGGTAACATATGCACAAGTTCTGGGATGAGGATGTACATATCTTTGGGGCCATTATTTTTTTATATAATATGTAATATATATTTTTACATATATATACAATATATTTCATATTTATATAATGTTTTATATAGGTATATATTTATATAATATACATTTATAATATATATTTATATAATATTTTATATATTAAGGCCTCTCTTTTTTACTTCTCTGTCCCTTTCAGTCCAAGCTACCATAATTCTTTTAAAAATGTTTTGCATTTTCAATGTATAATCAATTCCATTTGGGGAAAAACACACCTACATTTCTTTTCAAGACAGCCCGCTCTACCTTCTATCACCTGTGAGGCTTCTGTTTTTTTCAAGGACCTACTAGGCATGTCCTAAATCCCTCTGAGGTCTTCCAGTTTCCCACATTACTTCAGGCAACACACCCCTACATAACACATATATCATTTTTGTCAGTAGCACTTTCCTCACTATCTTAGCCCTCACTAAAAGTCTCCCCAAAATCTTCCAACTTCCATCTGACACCCAAGCCCAAGACAATGGCAAATGTTGTAAGCTTTAGTCACTGGAGCACCTCACTGCTGGTACCAAATTCAGTTCCAATGATTATTACTGCATCACACACCACCCCAAAACTTAGTGGCTTATTTTACTCATAATTCTGCAATATGGGCAGGGCTCAGCTGAAATGGTTGCCTCTGTTTCATATGGCTGAAGGATGCATTTCCAGGAGGCCACTCACTTGGCTGGCATGTTGGTGCTGGCTGTCAGCTAGGAGCTCAGCTGGGCTGTCAGTGGGACCCCAATTCCTTTCCACGTGGACCTCTTCCCAAGGCTGCCTGGAATTTCTCACAATGTGATGACTGGTGTACAAGAATACATATTTCAGGAGATACTACATAAAAGCTACCTTTTATCAAAAAGACAAGAGATAACAAATGTTGGTGTGAATGTGGAGAAAAGGGAACCCTTTTACACTGCTGCTGGGAATGTAAAATGTCATAGCCATCATGGAAAACAGTATGGAGGTTCCTCAAAAAACTAAAAACGGAACTACCATATGATCCGGTTCTGCCCTGGCTTGAGGCAACCTTCCCTCTGTGAGCAGGAATTACCATATGATCCAGCAATCCCACTCCTGGGTATATACCTGAAGGAACTGAAATCAGTATCTTGAAGAGATATCCACACACCCCTGTTCACTGCAGCATTATTCACAATAGCCAAGATACAGAAACAACCTTTGGGCCTGTCAATGGATGAGTGAATTAAGAAGATGTGGTATACTTATACAACTGAATATCACTCAGCCATGAGAAAGAAGGAAAACTTGTCATTTGCAACAACATGGATGGACATTGAGGGCATCATGCTAATTGAGATAAGTCAGAGAGAAAGACAAATACTGTATGATATCTCTTATATGTAGAATCTAAAAAAAAAAAAAACCGAACTTGCAAAAACAGAGAGCAAAATGCTTACCAGGGGCTGGGGGATGGGGGAACTGGGGAGATGTTATTTAAGGGTACAAATTTGCAAATAGTAGATAAACAAGTTCTAGAGATCTAATGCACAACATAGCGATTATAATCAACAATACTCTTTATAAACTTTGAAGTTGCTAACAGACCAGATCCTAAGTGTTCCCAACACACAAAAAAAGAAATTATAACTGTGTGATATGACAAAGGTATGTTAGCTAAATACTGTAGTAGTCATATTGCAATATATAAATGTATCAAACCAATACGTTTATGCAATGTTATATGTTAATTATATCTCAATTTTTTTTTTTAAGTTGCCAGTCCTTAAGACCTGGATGTGGCTGGGAATGGCACAATTCTACTGCATTCTGTTAAATACTGGTTAAGCAATCACAGAGCCCACTCAGAGTCAAGAGAAGGGAACACTGACCACCCTTGTCAAGGAGAAGAATGTCAAAGAATGTGTACTGTATTTATTCTGCCCTACAAATAGGCTATTGACTAATTGTTGCTTTCATTATTTCACATCAATCCACTCTCATTTTATTTTTTTCAATGAGGCAATAGTCTCAGTGTTATATAAGACACAACATACGGGGCACCTGAGTGGCTCAGTGGGTTAAGCGCAGGCCTTCAGCTCAGGTCATCATGCTGGGATCAAGCCTTCGTCAGGCACCCTACTCAGCAGGGAACCTGCTTTTCCCTCTCCCTCTGCCTCTCCCCCCTCCTTGTACCCTCTCTCACACTGTGCTCTCTCTCTCAAATAAATAAATAAAATCTTAAAAAAAAAAAAAAGACAGCTCCAGACATCCATTTAGAGCTGCACGCATCGTACATCCCTAGCTCAGGTACGTGGTTCTCACCCCCAGTTTCTGGAACACCCTCCTGGGCTGTGGACACCATTGACTTTGGCCCTTCTCAACCCTCTGGCCCAACCCAAAATTGACTTCCTTAGCTGTCTGGCCGTCTTCTCACTAGGAGGGCCTCCTCCCTAAGGCTTTTCTAACTTTTCCAAATTTTATCCCCAAGACCTTCTCTGAGCAACCTTCTCCAAGATACAAGAAGAGCCATTTTATCCCAGGAGGAATTTCCCTAGAAATCAATGGGTTGTCAGTGATCTAGGGGGAAAGAGAGAATGGCGCTTGAGAAAATACATACCTTGATGCACTGTGGTAGGGTACCACTGATATGTCACTTACTCCCTCTAGTCCAGGGGCTGGACTGATTAATTTTGCAGGCAAATAGAAAATTTTTAGGAAAGTACTTCTGGAAGCCATTGCTTTGGCCTTCTTTGCTTGTTGGATACAGATCCCAGAAGACTGAATATAGCATTTTTTTTAGGTGGCTCTGTGGATATCATCTGAGTGGATACCCTCTGAAGATTTATTGTGAATTTTATTACCCTTGTGAGCCAATTCTTTTTTTTTATTTTTTTTAAGATTTTATTTATTTGATTTGAATTTCCCTGATGGCTAATGATGATGAACATTTTTTCATGTGTCTGTTAGCCATTTGTATGTCTTCTTCAGAGAAGTGGAAATTCAAATCAAAACCACTTTGAGATACCACCTTACACCAGTTAGAATGGCAAAAATGGACAGGGAAAGAAACAACAAATGTTGGAGAGGTTGTGGAGAAAGGGGAACCCTCTGACACTGTTGGTGGGAATGCAAGTTGGTACAGCCACTTTGGAAAACAGTGTGGAGGTTCCTCAAAAATTTAAAAATAAAGCTACCCTATGGCCCAGCAATTGCACTGCTAGGTATTTACCCCAAAGACACAGATGTAGTGAAAAGAAGGGCGCTATGCACCCCAATGTTCATAGCAGCAGTGTCTACAATAGCCAAACTGTGGAAAGAGCCGAGATGCCCTTCAATAGATGAATGGATAAAGAAGATGTGGTCTATATATACAATGGAATATAACTCAGCCATCAGAAAGGATGAATACCCAACTTTTACATCCACATGGATGGGACTGGAGGAGATTATGCTAAGTGAAATAAGTCAAGCAGAGAAAGTCAATTATCATATGGTTTCACTTATTTGTGGAACATAAGGAACAGCATGGAGGACATTAGGAGAAGGGAGGGGAAAATGAAGGGGGGAAATCGGAGGGGGAGATGAACCATGAGAGACTGTGGACTCTGAGAAACAAACTGAGGGTTTTAGAGGGGAGGGGAGTGGGGGGGTGGGTTAGCCCGGTGATGGGTATTAAGGAGGGCACGTACTGCATGGAGCACTGGGTGTTATAGGAAAACAATGGATCGTGGATCACCACATCAAAAACTAATGATGTAATATATGGTGACTAACATAATAAAATAAAAAAATTTTATTTATTTATTTGAGAGAGAGACAGAGAGAGAGAGTGCATAAGTGGAGAGAGGGGCAGAGGGAGAGGGAGAAGCAAACACCCCGCTGAGAATGAAGCCCGACACGGGGCTCAGTCCCAGGACCCTGAGATCATGACCTGAGCCAAAGGCAGACACTTAACTGACTGAGCCATCCAAGCGCTCCCTTGTGAGCCAATTCTGTCTGTAACTGGATGGCAGTCACCTACATGTCTCCAACTGCTCCAGGCTATTGGAGTCATCCTTTTTGCAATGTTTAAGCAGGAATTCGCTTAATCCCCTATCCAACAAATGGTGGAAACTCAATTTCCCTATCCCCTAACACTTCAGGGCCACCTCTTACAGTCCTTGATTTCTTATATCTGTTGATCTCTCTCATGGCTCACATATTTCAGTTTTTTCCTGTTTGTCCCAAACTGACACAGAACTTTGGTTTCCCCTCACACACAGCCCACCAAAACCAAACTAAAACAAAACAAAAAAAAAACCCCACTCTAACAAAGCAGTTGTTACCAGCCCAGTAGTTCTCAAACTTGGCTTTAGAAACACCTGAAAGACTTTAAAGTATCCTGATCCCAAGTCTACTCCCTAGATCAGTTAAGTTAAGAGTTCCAGTATGGTTTTTTTTAAACTCTTTTGGATGTTTCAATGTCAGCAGTGCTTGAGAGTCTCTCAGCTAGCCTGCACTCCTCAAACACCTGTGCATAAGGATCATCTGGGGATTTTGTTAAAATGCAGAGTCTGATTCTAGGTCTGGCATGGGGTTCCAGATTCATTTCTAACAAGCTCTCAAATGATGCTGCTGATCCCCTGATTGCTTCTTGACTATCAAGGAGCCAGCAGACATGGGAGATGACGACAGCCTAGCAAACAATTTATGCCCTTCTTGGTTGACACCTATCAGTGATGCTGCTCTCAGGAACTTCTCAGAGACCACCTTACTCCTCTAGTCCCACCGCTCAGGCCTTCCTTTCTTCTCATTTCCCTCAGCTTCTCTCTAGTCTCAGACCCCATGCCTTATTCTTCCCTGGCTGCTTGTGGAAGCATCAGAGTGTTCTTTTTTTTTTTATGATTTATTTATTTATTTGGGAGTGGGAGAGAAGTGCACAGTGGGGAGGGGCAGAGGGAGAGGGAGAGAGAATCTCAAGAAGACTCACTCAGAGCCCAAGGTGGGGCTTGACCTAAGGATCCTGAGATCATGACCTGAGCTGAAACCAAGAGTGGGATGCTTAACCAACTGCACCACACAAGTGCCCCCAGAGTGTTCCTTCTTTACCAGGCAGATAGATCTAGTACAATCTTCTAGCACATCTCAGTCCCACTCGAGATTTCATCCCACACCTAAATGCACCGTCAAAAGTATCTATTAATCCCAAGGAAGTACTCTGCCCAAGAAATGTCACCTCCAACTTCTAAGTCACAGGTTCCCAAACTTTCTCAACTCACTGTGCCCTGAGTGTCTCAGGAATTTCTTCACAGAGCCTCTAAGATAGGAGTGCCTTAACAGTCAGTTCTGTTTATTAAGTAGTCAGGTTGAAACAACTTAATGATAGTGGTTTTTATGGGTCTGACAGATGTCTGTGTTTCCCTTGAAAATTTAAAACATCCCATGGCACCTCTGTGAGTGTGGTGAGGCACCCGAGGGCCCCTTGTTTCACACTTTGGGAACCGTGGTTCTAAACTAATAATTCGGATAAATGTGACCTCCAAATGTCTTAGTAAAGTAAGAAAACCTTGTAGCAAGGACTCTATCTGATCCAAATGGGGCCTGAAGTTGATGGGAGAGAAAAGGATTTCTGGGTGCTGCTTTCCTACCAGTCCCAACTAGATCTGGCACAAATGCCAACACTTAACTCTTAGCTACTGCTAAGAGATTAAATTTCTAGATTCATCTCCCAGTGGGATTGCCAAAGGACTCTGGAGTTAGAATAGTAGAAGGAAAAAACAAGGACAAAAGTAGTTTTCCTGATACAAACTTGTAAACATGACTCATCTTGTATCAGAAAATCTAGGAGGGGAGCTTAACTATTATCAGAAACTGTATCGCCTGATGGAGCAAACGGTTTCCAATTAGGAGCCCAACCCTACAGCACAATGACTCTTCACCCTGGCCACACTTTAAAATCACTTGGGAGCTTTCAAAAAATACCAGTGTCTGAGCACCACCCCACATCAATTAGATCAGTCACTGGGGATGGGACCCAGATCTATAATTTTAAAGCTCCTCAGGTGATCCTAAGATCAGTGGGTAACCCGGAAGAGAGTATAAACCATAGATCCCTGCTAAAGGTATCATGTTTATGGAGCCAGAAACAAGACTGTTGTGTTTGTTTATGTTTGTATATCATTATATAGTATAAATGCTAATCTATCACATCAATCATATTTTATATCTTTTGTTCTACGTAGACTCAATCATCAGTCCTGTATGTGGGCTCATACCCTCCCTCATGCAAAGCCTGAATTCAGCCACTGATGTTTGGTCATTTTCCCTATCAGAGATGGCATAGGGACAAGTTCCCTGTCTAGAATTATCCTGCATCCCTATCCCCCATGAGCAGCGTTGATCAACTGAATCCCTAAACCCCCCCATAGTCAGGCAGATCCCTGGCCACTGCTGTAGTTGGTCCTGCCCACTCAGACAAGCTCCACAAGGGCAAGTACAACCCCTCTGCATTTTCCTCAAGACTCCTGCCATCTCCATCCCCTTCCTAACACAAAACTGCTGCTCCTGGGTGCTTCCTGCCTCACCCTGTCATCCTCACCCTTCCACTGTCCTCACCATCGGCCCAGCTGGTGCCCAACACAGCAGAGATCCATGTCACCTGGGCGTTGCTGATGTCATGGGCCCACCAGTGAGAGGGTGCAGAAGAGAGGGTTATCAATACTACCACTACTACTACTACTACTACTACTACTACTACTACTAATAATAATAACCAACTTTTATTGGATGTTATCAACACAACTACTACTAATAATAATGATGAACTGCCATTGGATATTATCAATACTATTACAAATAATAATAATTAACTTTCATTGAATCCCCTTATACCTCACATCAATCCTATGTAAGATAGCTTTTATTATCCCCATTTTACTGGTGGGCAAAATGAAATTTGGAGCTTAGGAATTTGTTCAGATTGTAAATGACTGACAGGGATTTGGCCCCAACTCAGTCTGACTCCAGAGTGGTGTGGTTAATTACCAAAGTTGTTCTATGAATGGATGAATGGGTTGGGGTGAAAAACTGAGAGGAACACATATTGCCTGAGCCCATTGGGCAAAGTAGGGATCCAAGGCTGGTGAACTGAAGGCATGTTCGTTGTTCATAATCTCTGGTACTGTTTTTCAGGAGTAAAAATCAATCCATAACCTTAAATACACATACTATTCGAGACCCAAACCAGCAAGTTCTGGTTCTGGTTCTAGTCTCAAAGCAGTTCCAGACAAAAGCACCACAACCCCAGGTGACTTCCATCTTGCTTTATTTAGCAGAAATGATTCTCCTTCTCTCACTTCCCACCTGGCCTGTATAAAGCCCCTCTCCCGATGGGGCCTTCAGCCACTCTCTTCTCCAGGATGGGCAAAGGGCTGCCTCCTGTGGAGCAGCCTCAAAAACCAGCTGGTGGTGGGCAACAGTGACAGGAATAGGTCCCAAGGGGGTTGTGGATCTAAAAGAAGTTTATCTGGAAGGGTTGGAAGGAAGAAGGAGCCAGAGGCATAGGGAAAGGGAAATTCCAAGAATTGAGATGTTCTTGGCTCCTGGGACAACTCACCTATGAGAATTTGATGACTATGCCAAAGGAAAGAGGGTGTTGTACCAGAAATGTCAGAAGAAAAAAAAGATCATTTTTCTAATCCTAGAGCTGACCCAGTTTTCTGACTTTTTCCAGAGACCTTTTATATATCAACTTCACACTAAAGAAAAGCTAATAACATCAAGAAAAATCATATATATATATGTATATATATATATATACATATATATATATATTTCTTTGGCTGTCTCTAAAGGAGAACTCTGTCCCTCCTGTGATAGAGTCAAAGAGCCAAAACATCTCTCATTGCAACTGAAAGTAAGAGATTGGGAAAGAAATGCCTCCTGCCCTCCCAGTTCAGGGAAATGGGAAGCCTGAATGCTAAGGCTGAAAACCCAAACTTTGGCAAAGACTGCCTGATCTTTCCTTCTTTCCTTCACAAAGTAGCCTGGCTACCTAATAAATTCTCCTTTGTATTTCAGAAAAAGAACATCAAAGAAGCGAACTCACTGAACGAGGATCCCTTCACCTCCCTCAAGGAATATGTTGGCTCCTATTTCACTTTGGAGTCAGCTGCAAATTCCAGATACTTCATCTGTACCTCTAATTACACAGACAAACTGTGGGAGTAAGGAAAGATCTAGGAAAAGAAAAAAAAAAACCACTCAATTCAAATTTCAAAATACCAGTGTGACTCTCTATACAGTAGGAGACTGAATCTGCAAATGGGAATGGCCAGACCAACAGAATTCTAACCCTCAGCTTCTCTAGCGATTGGCCCACACTTAGGATGTGTTCAGTGACTGCCAGCTTTTCTATTTCGGTCTCCACTTCCAACTCAGGACCAACCAGAGAAAGCCAACTATGCTCTTCAAGCCAAGCATACAGGATGGCCCACCTCCAGCTTCCCACACCAACAACTCCAGTCAATACACACCTGAAGCCCTCCCCCTTTGTCACCACACAGCTTACCCACTCCTCTGCCTGCCTTTGAATCACTGCCAAATGCAAGTGATGGTGGCTGACTCCTTTGCTAGAGCAAATTCTAAATAAATAGCTCCTGTTTGTTCTTGTTTGAGTGGTCTTCACGATGAGGCCTTCTCTAAAGGCCTGATATGTAAGGGAAGCCATTTTAGATTTCTTTCTAAGTCAGCATGACTGTACATAAACTTTGTTTAAACCAAAAGCCTGATTTATGGCCCACCAAGCACGCACTGTACACCTGCGTTGTAAATGAGTAGCCTGAAGGAAACCATCTTGTCCTTAAGATCTTAATCGATGCTCCTACTCCCTGCATTCCTTGACATTAAAATTTATGATTCCTGCTTACATCTTAATCTGTTGTCTTTTGAGCTTTTACAAGCCGTAAAAAGGTATATAACCATAAAAACTGTTCATTCCCTGGAGCACTTTCTTCACTGTGAAGAGCATGTTTCCCAGGCATCTATCTTGGGCTCAAATAAAATTCTCTTTGTTTCTTTTAGAGATTCTAAAAGGTTTATTCATTTTGTGTCAACATTTGTATGTTTCTTTTTTCTTTTTTTCTTAATATTTTATTTATTTATTTGAGAGAGAGAAAGAGTGAGAGAGCACAAGCAGGGGGAGCAGCACAGGGAGAGGCAGAAACAGGCTCCCCACTGAGTAGGGAGGCCTGATGCGATGCAGGGCTCTATCCCAGGACCCTGGGATCATGACCTGAGCTGAAGGCAGACACTTAACCAACTGAGCCACCCAGGCACCCAACATTTGTGTATTTCTATAGAGAATAGCAAATAAGGACATATCTTCTCCCTATACCATGTTGTCTTCACCCTGCCAGCATATGGACTTTGCCTTCAGTGTCATTTGTCCCTTTAAAGTGTATGTTGTTTGGGCTATAAAAAGTAGAGTGTGGGGGAGCCTGGGTGGCTCAGTCAGTTAAGTATCTGCCTTGAGCTCAAGTCATGATCCCAGGGTCCTGGGATCGAGCCCCACATCAGGATCCCTGCTCAGTGGGGAGCCTGCTTCTCCCTCTCCCTCTGCTGCTCCCCTGGCTTGTGCACACACATTTTCCCTCTCAAATAAATAAAATCTTTTAAAAAAAAAAAAAAAAAGTAGAGTGTGGTTAATTACAAAGTTCTGGGTGAAATAAATTTCTGGGAAGTGATGATCTCAGTACCTGTGGGTTTGTTGCTTTCCTAAACATGCCCAACCTCACCCAGGTGCTTCTGTTTCTCAAGATATAGCCAGGCTCTACTGGTTATCTCCTCCAAGAGGATAGCCTGGACAATGCAAGCTCTATAATAAATGACGCGCATGGATGTGAATTCTAGGGAAGCTGATCCAGCTGCAGACACATTGAGAGAGGTTCAGTGGGGTCCGGGGTCCAAGGGGTATGCCAAGGCACTGTCCATGAGTCCCCAGTGGAGAAGGATGGGGCAGCGGCTGTGAACAGGTGAGAGGAACCAGTAACAAAGAATCGGGAGAAGCTACTTCTGGGAAGCCTGAAGGCAGGCAGCAGGGCCCTCATGATTTATCTGGGATTAGGTCCAAAGCAAAGCAAGGTCCAGATACTAAAATGCTGTGGGGGTAGTGGCCAGGCAGGCAATCAGAATAGGAACCAGGAGTCAGGTATAGATTTGGGGAAAAGTGATGTTGGAGGCTAGTAACGGTTTGATTTCTCGGTTGCATATAACAGATCCAATGCTTACAGTCTAGATGATCCTTACCCACTCAGAAACTGTCATCTGCTCTGGGAAAGCCTGGTAAAAATTTGGGGTCTGGAAGTTGGTGCCTCCTTTTGTTCTCTTGCTGGTCTTTCCCTTTGCATCCTTTAGAAAGGCAAACTCTGTTTGTGTCATCTTAAGACTAAAGCCAACAGTTTACCAAAACACTATGCCTTTCTTTTATAATTCAGTGAGCTATACAATTACTTTCTAATTGAAAATCGTGATACTTACAAAATTAGCTTACTCACTTGATTTATCTGATCTAGAGTCCAAAACATGACTAATATCTAAAATTAAAGTGATCTGATAAATAGCAAGATTTAACAATTCAGTTGCTTTTTTCTCTCACTGCAACCCAAAGAGATTATATAATCAAAATTACTTTGTGGTTACAATGTTTTCAAGAATTCTCCATTTTATATGATTATGCAAGTACTTAACTAATATTTAATGTGCTTTGTTCGCATTTATTTTCATTTTGGGAGCTCTAGCAACTGACAGTTCTTGTTTGGCAGCAGCATTTAGCCACTGATGTGTGTTGTAAGAGGTCCCTCAACTTCATTATGCTGCCTTGAGATCATTCAGAATGGGCTCAGATGAGATCATAAATATTCTTAGTCTGACACTGGCCAGCATATTGACTGGACCTAACTCTGAAGGGATCATGCCTGATACACTGGAATGAATATACTTGAATGGTTATTCTTGAAGGACCATGCTTGATAAAGATATGGGGCCCCAATCTTATCTACTATGAAAGCTGCCACTTTGCAGCTTCCAAGGCCCACACGTAAGCAGTTGGCTTTCCCAGTCCTGTAGAGGTCAAAAAAAAAAAAAAAGGTGGGGGGATTTGCAGTGAACTTAGATTGCAGGCTGCAGACCAGCCCCCTGCCTTAGCAAAGCAGTATTTCCCTCCATCTTTGTTTGCCATCTGGCGAGAGCTGGTCTGAGTCCATCTTTCTCTTGAAGGATTTTGCTGACTGAGCCAGGAAGTAATTAGCACACACCAACATTAGGAAATTTGCCTTTCCTTTCCTCTCCTCTCCTCTGCAGCCTTTGGTAATATGTGGGCTCTGGCCACAGTTTCAGAAAGTGGATCAGGGGCCAGGATCTGCTTTGAGGCTGTGTAAAAAATAAAGCAGTTTCTCTTCCCAAATTTCCAAGGAAAAGGTAAAGGCTGTCTCATGCTGTGGATGTGCCCCAAGGCCGATTTTTATTCATTGCCCTTCCAGCAACACTTGTTTCACTTGGCAGGTGAGGAAATGGGTTTTGTGCATGTCAGGAGACAGAGTGGAAGAAGATGGGTGGCAGGAGGTCCCTGGGCCTTTAAAGCACTGCCCCTTCCCTTTGTGCCCCCATAAGAACGGAAGTGCCCAAAGGTATCTCAATGGAGTGTCAGGGTACCACAGCTTGGGGCATGGTAAACAATCCCTGCCAGATAAGGAGATGCAGGTGGCTCCATGCTGTTCGCATCTCTCCCTTTTTTTTCACCTTTGCTTTTTTCTATATCAATAAATGAAACTCATCGGGACCACTCGAAGACAGACAGCAGAGCCTAGACTGACCTTGTCTAGAACCTAAACAGACCTTGAGCCAACTAATACCCACTTTTTCTTGTGATCTTGCTCAAGTGTCTCTTCCCCAAAGAAGCCCTTCTGATTTCCTGTTGGGTTACAACCCACCCCCATCATGCACTGGGCACTGCTTCTCCATTTACACTTGTTGTTGGCCTGATTAATGTCTGCCTCCCCACCAGACCATGAGCTCCGTGGGGACAGAGTCTGCATCTGGGTCTGCTCAGCCTTTCATCCTTTTCACCTAACACAGAGCCTGGCACAAGCACTTCTGTAATGAATGAGTCAACTAGCAGTGGGTTCACCAGGGCAAGCTACACTGTGCAAGCTCTGTGTGAGTAAGCCTCTCTCAGCCACTGTCTTCTGCTGGGCACCTTGCTGCTGGGAACAGTGCACAGTCACCAGATGCACCATGCAATGGGATTTCTCCATGGTTCAGGCTCATGTCACCTGGAGCAGGATATCCCTAGTGGCGGATATTTCAGCCCAGATTAAATGCTAATACAGTTGGGTGCTGGTACCCAATCACTCAGAAATGGCTCTCAATCACAAATGAGATATATGGGGAGGAAGCAGTGTTTCTCAAAGTGTGGACTAGAAAGAAATACTTGAACCAGAATTACTTAGGGCTTTTTAACAAGGCAGCTAGACCCCTGAGTTATATCTCAGAATGCCTGAGTCAGAATCTCAGTGTGTATAACCCTGAGAATCTGTATTTTTTCCAGCTTTACTGAGATATGATTGACATATAAATAAGTTTCAGGCATACAACCTGTTGGTTTGATGCATTTATGTATCGCAATATGATTATCACCATAGCATTAGCTAATGACGCCATACCATCACATAATTATTTTGTGTGGTGAGGACATTTAAGATCTACTCTTTTAGCAACTTCCAAGTATACGATACAGTATTATGAGCTATAATCACCATGCTGTACATCAGATCCCCAGAACTTGTTAATTTTATAAATGGAAGTTTGTATCCTTTGGCAAGTATCTCCCCATTTCCCCTACCCCCAGGCCCTGGTAACCACCACTCTACATTGTTTCTCTGAGTTTAGCTTTTTTAGATTCAACATAAAAAATGATAAGATACAGTATTTCTCTTTCTCTGTCTTTTTCCACATAGCACAATACCCTTAAGATTTATCAGAAGCTTCCTAGGTGGTTCTTTTTTTTTTTTTAACGATTATATTTTATTTATTTATTTGTCAGAGAGATAGAGCATAAGCAGGGGAAGCGGCAGGCAGAGGGAGAAGCAGGGTCTGAGCAGGAAGCCCGATGCAGGACTCGATCCAAGGACCCTGGGATCATGACCTGAGCCAAAGGCAGACACCCAACCAACTGAGCCACCCAGGTGTACCTTCCCAGGTGATTCTTAAGCACAGTCACGTTTTAGCACCTCAGCGACAATGCAAATTGCTCTATACTAGGAGTCAGAACACCTGGAAATCTGCCACTTAAGATCTGGGTGACTGGTCAAGGTACTTGTCTCTGAGTCTGTTTACTCGTCTATGAAATGAGCATAATAATTCCCCACCCTGCCCTCCTCACAGCATTATGTTGATTATTGATGTGACAATCACCCAATGCACTATGAAAATTACCTTAGAGACCAGAAATCACCATGAGAGACTGCCAAACTGTCCCTTCTGCACACTCGACAAAGAGAACCTGTCCTGCCACGTTGGGCCAACTGACCTCTGATCCTGCCTTGAGCTCCTGCATGGAGCTGCTCTGACAAAGCTCCTTCTGCGAGAAGGCTGGGGGAAGTAACAGGTGGTTGTCAACAGCTCTGGGTCTCTAGAATCAGTGGAATTTAGAATGCATTTTCCTACTGAAAATTGCCACGACAAACTAAGCTAAGTAAAAACAAACAAAAAACACTAAAACATCTAATGTTACTTTTGCAGTGTACAATAGTGTAGAGTTTTGTGACCATCGTGCATTCAGCTCTCTAATGGAAATTGTACTTCAAGTACCAGACTGACTCAGGGATGAATGTCTAGAGGCTGCCAACAGCCTCTGGTCTCCTACCCTCTACAGCAGGAGTCAGCAAATTTTCTGTTAAGGGATGTATAGTAAATATTCTAGGCTTTGCAGGCCAAGAAACCACACGCTCTATTGTTGTAGTAAGAAGGCAGCCATAGATGACCAATGAGCATGGCTATGTTAGCAAACTACACAAAACAGGTGGTGAGCTGGATTTTGCCTGCAGGCTATAGTTTGCCAACCAGTCCTGGCTCTAAAATGAAGATCTTAAAGGTGGCTGCAGTGCTGTGCTGGAACCAGCTTATATCAGCTTGCAAGAGCCAACTGCTAGCATCTCTTCCCAAATCCATGTTCAATGACTTCATGTTGGCAGTTTGAAGTCAGCCATGTTGGGAATCATTACACCATGAAAACTGGCAAGAGCTACGTATCAGAGCTCCCTCCCACTCCCCCAACCCCAGAGAACTGGTTGTCAAACATTTGCCAGCACACTGCTAGGTGTGTGTCTGCTGGGATGGGGGTGGAGCACAGTGGTTGGGTGAGCCAGACAGTCCACTGGAATGGAATGTGGGAAGAAACCACTAAATGTCAGTTCCTATTTTATTTAGTCCTCGTGAATTTTCTAATTTTGTGTAAGTTTCATAATGTACTAATGCTCACATTTCAAAGATGTAGATCCTCAGTTTTGTTTAATTGATTGGGGTCACTGGGATCCAAAATGCTTAGAGTATACCACTCCTAAGGCTATTATCTCTGTACAGGTAACTCAATGCCAAGCAGAGTACAGGATGGATAAACGTCTTCTTCTATTCCCAAGACAGCCTTGCTCTTGCCCTCACCTGCCTCACCCTGCCCCAGGATCTTGAATGGGAGCAGAAGCAGTGGCCAACTGCGAAAGGAACCTCTTGTTAGGGTGCTCCTGTTCTTGCTACAGATTAAATTCCCTGAGACTGCCCTTTTACAGGCAATCCTTTCTAGCCCACACTCAAGAGTCCCAGCCCCAGGCCTCCACCTGCCTGTGGCCTCAAACATCACAGCCCACTGAAGATTTCTCCCACTCCCAGGTTTTCTGCCTTGCTCTGAACAAGCAATTTAGCATGGGTTATCTATTTTCACAGATAGGTTCAATCCAAGTTCCCATCGCTTACTGATTTAGGACCTAGGAAAAGTTAATCTCTCAAAACCTCCTTATCTGTGAAAAGGGGGTAAGAATAGCACCTACCTGGCGGGGTTGTTGGGAAGATTAAAATGCTTACTCAAATGAGTAGCATTTAGCCAGGTATCTGAGCCATATAAAAGACTAAGAACATGTTTATCTTTATTCTTCTTAACCCTCTTTCCTGCAGCCTATCACTGGGGGCATCGTGCCATCAGCAATGCCTGGGGTGGGACAGATCCTTGCACTGGAGGGCCAGTGGAAGAGTGGGGGGTGAGAAATTAGGCAGAAAGTACCTAGGAGCCAAGCACCATTCGTTGGAAATCACCTGATGGGGGACATTTTAGGGCCCTGGATGCCTGGGCCCCACATTCCTGAGATTCTGATCGGTCTCGGGAGACACCGACTCGCGCTCTGTAAGTTGAATTTCCAGCACTAGCACTGGGCTGTTTGCCCCGTAAATATTTCCCAAACCTGTCCTTCGTCTTCTGTTTCCCACCTCTCACGCTGACTTGGGCCTCCCATCATCACGCACTGAGGCTTGCGCCGTATCTTCTTAGCTGGATCAGTTCACATCACATCGTTCCTGACCCCATATGCGTTCTTCAGAGTTCCTTCTCAAGGCCACAGCAGAGGTGTAAGTGATTTTAATGTGCTGGTAGTTATTTTCTCTAGGGAGTCCATTGCCAAACAACAGAGGGAGCAAGGGCGGCTGCAGTAGTGCTTGACGAGACCTCCCTCACAGAGTCGCGGGAGCTCACCGGGCACCTGTGTGCGCTCACTGCCAGTTTACCGGGGAGGAAGGTCACCTGCAATAGACCTGGGACTCAGGCTGCGGTCTCCTGACTCTTCCTGTGCAGAGGGTGGTGAGGGGAAGCCTTAAAACTGACTTGGGGGGGCGCCTGGGTGGCTCAGTCGTTAAGCGTCTGCCTTCGGCTCAGGTCATGATCCCGGGGTCCTGGGATCGAGCCCCGCATCGGGCTCCCTGTTCCGCGGGAAGCCTGCTTCTCCCTCTCCCACTCCCCCTGCTTGTGTTCCCTCTCTCGCCGTGTCTCTCTCTGTCAAATAAAGAAATAAATAATCTTAAAAAAAAAAAACAACCTGACTTGGGCTGACAGATGTCACAGTACCTTTAAATTCCAGCATCTGGCACTTACTACTTGTGTCACCTGGGGTAGGTACCCTCCTTCGCTTCCTCAGTTTCTGCGCTTGAATTTTCTTAAGGTCATCATGAGGTTATCTAGTAGCCTATGAGAAGGTTCTAGATCTGAGGGCTGCCAAGGCACTAATGGTGTGAGCTTCGTGTGCGCCCTCTGCTGGCCAAATTCCTGTTTTTCATAAATTACGTGAGGAGGTCAGGGTTGCTAGCTAGCGTCATGGCAAAGGTCAGAAGAAGGACATGGAAGGTTCCCAGGCTCATAACCTTTCTTCTCCTGTGCCATTCAGCAGCATGTGTTACCTGCACCTCTCTGAAAAGGCAGAGGCCCACCCAGGGTTCATCTTTCTTATTGACCCTCCTGAGATGCACTTCCACAAAGGAAAAGCCTCAGCCTCATCACAGCACCCTTAGGTATCCCCCATCTCTGATCCTCTGACTCCCCTAAGAGAACATAGTGGCATCGCTCTCATCCCCACCCTCACCCATCACCACCCTCATCAGTTCACCCAGGGGCCTTACATGAATAGGGAGAGCTCATTGTGGGGAGGCTCATGTTTGGCTCCGGGGGGCTTCCGGTAAAGTCTGAAATCAGAGACAGTGAGGTTAGCACACACAATTGGGATTTTCTAGGGATTTAGAAACATCAGGGCCCATTTAATGCTTTACTTCTTTTTTGGATGTTTTGAGAGACACTAAAGCACAGAGACAGTAATGACATAAAAAATAGCTTTCCTGGAGGCGCCTGGGTGGCTCAGTCAGTTAAGCCTGATTTCAGCTCAGGTCATGATCTCAAGGTTGTGAGATTGAGCCCCACGTCAGACTCTGTGCGCGCCATGGAACCTGCTTAAGATTCTCTCTTTCCCTCTCCCACTGTCCTTCCCCTCCCCCTCCAACCTCTGTCTCTCTCTCTAAACAAAACAAAACAAAACAAAACGAAACTTTCCTGGTCAAAAATGGTAGAAACAGAAATGAAATAGAGTTAACTCAGTTTCTGAATGCAGAACTTCCTAGAACCCTTACTTATTACAAACATATGCATTGCATTAATTCAGGGGATATAGTATACATTGCCCACTTTAATCTGAGAATAATCTGGAGGCTTCTACCTGATCAAACATTAAGTTTGAGAAATACCTGAATGAAATCCCTGATCATAATCCAAACAACCTTTGCACTGTGAGAGCATATAGCACCTAGGGAAGAAGAAAACTCAAACCTTGTGCTCTGGTATGAAGGTTCTACACAGTCTTGGCCTTGCTAACTACTCGGCTGTCTGAGGCAATTCTGCCTCTCACCACTCTGAGCCTCATTTTCCCTGTCTGTCCCTCCAGCTCTGACAGTCTATGCTTCTAAGAAGCAGGAGGACTGCACCTTGGTGAGGTAGGAATGTGGGAAGGTGGAGCTGCCCCAGGCCAGGTTCAGACAGAGACTCAAAAGGATTGTGTTGCGAGTCAGAGGAAGATTCTTCCCTTTCTACACATGCCACCTACAAAGAGGCAGAATTAGGACACGGCCTCAGTGTCACCAGTTGGAGTTCCCCAGGGTTGGGAAATTACAGTATCTAGTGCTTATGCCTTCCTGGTGTGCACTCCCTGCTGCTTAAGGGACAGAATGTGCATGGCGGCCATCACATGGCCCATGTTCCAGGAGCAGGGCTGGTTCCAAACCTCTCTGTTGGCAGATCCACATTTGTCAGACAAATGTCCTATTTTTAGTTTGGGAACACTGATTGTCATGTGTGAGTTGAAGGCTCAGGGGTTGGGCCTCTGTCATGTTGTAGGCCTCTCCCTTCACACTCCATGCATTAGACAGTCATTTGGGTTCAAAGCCTCCTCTTTTTATCCCCCTTGAGCCAACAGCCAAGTGCCTTCCTCCATGGGCACTCAGAAGCCCTAAGCCGGTGTCATTTTCTCACCCCAGACTCAGACAGTCCCTTCCACTGCAGGGCCTTCTCCTCTGCTTGAGCAGGCTGGGAGGAAAGAAATGCATTTGGATGATCCAGAACCATCCAGGTGGTGAGTCAGGACTTCAAAGCCCTGGATCTGTGGGTGAAGATGATCTGTTTATCTACTACCTAACGTACCTAGACACCCATGGCAAAGCTTCATTTTCCCTTCAAGGATTTCTCTTGTCTAATTCATTTACCAGCGAAGTTCTCAAAGGTCACTTACCATGCGAGGTCAACAGGAAGGAACGGGTCTGTGCACAAACCTACAAGGTCCCGCTTTAGGAGTTATTTTTTTGGCTCTGGTATGAATGTTTGCAAAAATCTTACCTTCTGAGCAGCACCGGGGCTCATCTCTTTCCTGGTCTTCAGACTCCATTTTCACACCTGAGTCCTTCAAAAATGACATTTTTAACACAATGAAATGACTCAACAGGAGCCTGGGATGAAAAGCAGGACCTAAGTAGACAGGGAAGGAGATCAGTTATGGCACTTCTGACCCCAGAAATCTTGCTGGACTCCCCTAATGCTGATTGGCCATCAGCCTTGCTCTCTGCTTAGAAATGTTTGCTGTGTCCAGGAAGGCCTTGTAAGACTTGACCATGCTTCTTCTATCACTCCTTCTTTGATTTTTGCCCCTCCAAAGCAATGTTTCCAAACTGTGGGTCATGATATCATTTTTATGGATCTTGACAACATTTGATAAAAATGTAATCAAAAGTTCAAAATGTATTGCTCTAGTCCTGCGGCTCTCAAACTACAGTTCACAGGTCAAATCTGTCCCACTGCCTATTTTTTTAAATAAAGTTTTATTGGAACACAGCCATGTCCTTTTTTACATGTTGTCTATGGCTGCTTTCCAACTTCAATGGCAGAGATGAGTATTTGAAAGACAGATCATCTGGTCAGCAAAGCATAAAATGCTGACTGTCCCAACATTTACAGAAAAACTTTGCTGACCCTCTGCTGTAGTCTAATCTTTGCAAAGAAAGGCAGGTTTTTTGCAGCCTCTTGTCATGGAAAACTGAGCCTCCAAAGGTCCCAGAAGGCTCAACTCTTAATGTCTTGGGGAAGGGATGACACAGGACCTCTTCACTGGGAGGGCTTAGAGGAGAGAGATTTCTAAACACCCCTCAATTCTGCAGGCCACATCTCACTCACTTCATAAAGAACTTTCCCCAACATTAGTTCAGGGCAACACAGTGAGGGAAGTAAGGCAAGAATCATTATTCCCATTTTACAGATGAAAAATCTGAAGTTAAGTGAATTCTCAAGGGTAACACCACTTTTAGTTTGCAGAGATGGGCAGTCTGTGTGGAAACCCAATCCTTTGAGAAGCACTTAGGAGTGAGACAAAGGGAACTAAATGATTTGGCAAAAATTAAAAATGACATGAGAGGGCTCTAGGACTTGGCAGCAAAGACAATGAAAGATAGGGGAGGAGGCCACTGGGTGGGGACACCTGATAGAATTTTAAGGGAGTGGATAGCCACTTTCTGAGTTTCGGTTATCTGTTATTTGGCTGCATCCCCCAAATCTACAAAGCACACCTGCCTTTGTAGTTTGGGGATAAATCAAGGGACACAGGGAATTGGTGGCCCTTGAGAAGGCAGAGAATTTGGCAGCCACATGACATCAGAATAAGAAACATCTGGCAGAAATGTAGGTACCCAAATATATGAAGACAATGGTGGTCCTGATGGAAGACAGAATGATAACTACAGACTGAGGTACTGGGGATGACACTGTGACCCGCTTATAGAATTTGCCACCTGTATCAAAATAAATGTAGGTGGCTTCCACAGAGCTCCCTAGAGAAGCAGTGCATTCAGCCATCTGAAGTGGATCTCTTTTCACCTAAGAACATTCAAAATATTGAGGTTTCCAAAATCTCTTTTCTGAAAACCAGTACTTTCTAGATTCTGAAATCAGTCTTCTCTAGAATCTGAAAATCAGAGATTTTCAGCATTATCAGCATTGCCAGGTCTCCGAAGCTCAGTGTCTGCCTGGCCCTCCAGCCATACTCTGCTTATTGACAGAAGCCCTCTTGGTAGACATCAGGCTGCTCTTGGGGCTGAGAGCAAGGTGGTCTGGGCGGGTATCAGAGACAATATTTAGAAATTCAGGAAATTCACAGAAGATCATGCTTCTGGGGAAAAAAGCAAGGCAGGGCCAGAGGCTGCTCTGCTTCCCTGTCTATGTCAGTTGGCCTCTTCAGCTGGAGTCCGTACCACTCACCTGCGCCAGAGATCCTCACGCGCTATGGTTCCTGGAGCTCGGCTTGTCTTCTCCCTTCAGGATCTCTCATGTGGAGGGGCCAGGTCTGGTCCTTATTTTGAAGAATCAGTTTGGGAGTGTGTATGCAAATGTAACACCAGCATTCCTTTACCCAGTAATAAATAGCATCTTAGGTTATTAGTCATTACGTCATTGCTCATTGCCTGCCATTTTCCACACCAAGGGAACAAACAAATTCCTATGGAGTACTGTCACTCTGCCAAGGACTGTGCCACATCCATTCAACACATTTCAAGGCACTTGAGACAGGCTGTGTGGCTGCCAGTCCAGTCTGACAGCGAAGATGTAGGAAAGAGACATGAATGAAAGGAAAGGGGAGACACAGGGTCCAAGCTGGACACTGAGCCTGGGAGGTTCAGGCAAGTCCTTGTTCTCCTGCTGGTTCTTTACTCCAGTCCCAGAGTTAAGCCAGAGGCAAATATCCTTCTTTCATCTCTCCTGAAGGAGCACTCCAGGACATCACTGACACTCCTGTCCACCTCCTCTCTGTTCGCTCTTTTTCAGTGGTGACATGCAACACATCCCCAAGGGACCTTCCTTGTTCAAGCCCACCAAGAACCAGCTTCTCCCTACAGCCTGTTGGCTATTCACTTGCTTTTTTAAAATTATTATTTTGCATTGCATTTGCTCTTGTCAGGTAACGAGTATGGTTGTACTTCACAAAGCCAATACCAGTTGGTCCATTCAGAGGAAAATCCACACGACCAAGTAAGATCAGAGCTGCTGGGCCACCAGCAATGGCACAGGGGCAATGGCAACAGCCACGGCAGTCCACTGTATGCTCTCAGGATGCCAGGCCTGGGCTAAGCCCGCTGTGTTCCTTAGCTCCCCTAATGCTGTGATCCTGGGGCTGGCTGCTGGCCTCCCAGCTTCCACTGTAAAAGGCAGTGCAGGTTAAGTGATTTCCCTGAGGTCACAGACCAAGTTCCGGGCAGTCCAGGCCTTTCTGAGAACGCTGAAGCTCCATCTTTCAAATATGGGTAAAGACTAGGATTTTATCTTCAGATCTTCTTCCAGGCTCACATCTACATAATAGGCAAATACAGGAATGTGTCTGACAAATTACTTGGTAACATCCTTTCCTATTTACAATGCATCCTGCCTTTTCTACTTAAGATGATATCTCAAATATCATTTCATCTCATCAATATTTTTCTGTAACATTATTTTTAATTGCTGCAAGGTATTTCATTATTGGTCTAAAGATCTGAAAAATGTTATACCCTTGATAGCTAGACTAGAAATGTCTAATTTGTCTGTTAAATGCTTAATAGAGATCTTTAGAGAATTTCTTAATAAGCCTTTGGCATGGGGATGAGATTGTGAAGAAAAATATGAAACAAAAAAATGGGAAACCCAACTGAGTATAAATTCTGTCATCCAACAGTCAAAGAATTAAAATGCGATTTTGAAATTGGTTTCATTCCTACATTCTGCATCACCATAGGATGCTGACACTTCTTGTGATTTGTCCATGCATGCATAGCAGGAGGGGCAGCAAGGTGAAATCTCTGTTTCAGAACTACCCATGAGGAACAGTGCTAGGGGAACAGACCCAGCTGCAGTTGCCCACAGGAAACATTCAGTCTGGAGTCCAGAGCACAGTGTCCAAGGGAGCATGGGAATGCATTGCCTCTGCAAGTATTGCATGGGGGAAGATGGGAGTGGGTCCCATACAGGTAGCACCAAGTCCTAACAGATGGCAGGAGCATAGCAATAAGGAATCCAGGTCAGGTGGTAGCCACATATCCAGCTGAGCATCCAGCCAGCATCTGAAAGGCCCATCAGCAAGTAGCAGGGGCCTTATCATTAGCATGAGGTTCAGAAGACTGGCAAATTTTAAGAGGCCACAGTATTAAGTAGTGAGTAAGACAGAATTCAGAACAGAACACAGAGTAAGAAAGTAGAGGACGTTATGTAATTTCATGTTTGTTGTAAGAAACATTTGGAAGTCAGTAAAGGGATGGTTGCAATCCCCATTATTAGTGTGGCTATTAACTAACATCTCCTGACTGCCAGTCTGCTCGTTTCCACCTTACATTTTTTCCACCAATAACTGTAGGTCAATGTTTGACATGTATCATGTAGTTGTTATGTACAGTATTTTATAAGTGACCATGAGATATAGATCAGATCTCAGATCAGACCATCAGATATATATCAATTCTACTGAGCAGATGTTCTCTATCCTTACTGATTTTTTGTCATCTTGTTCTATCAATTATATAAGAAGCACATTAAGATCTCCTATTATGCCATAGATTTATTATTTTGATCTTGAATTTGGCATTACATATTTTGAAGTCATGTTAATTAGGTGCATATAAATTTATAATTTTTTATCTCTCTGGTGATCTGAAACTTTTATCCCTAAGGAGAAACCCTCTATCTCTAGGAATGCTTATTGTCTTAAAGCCTACTTTGTCAGATACAGAGGTCTTCTTTAAATTAATATTTGTGTGGTATATCTTTTCCCATTCTTTTCCTTTCAGCCTCTTCCACCTTTATGTTTTAGGTGTATCTCTTGCAAATAGCATATAATTGGGTTCTGTTTTCTTTCCATAATTAACCTTATCATATAACTGCTTACATCATTATGGATTATAAGACATACCAATATTTTATAGATCAATAAGAAAGAGAAACACCACCAATTAAACCATGACACAGCATCTCAACAATAGCACTATGAAGTGCACAAATCAATCATACCAGCTTCTCCATGGTTCAAATTTTCTTTCATCAATTCCAAGGGATTTGGCAATTTCTCCTGTTTTACACTGCACATATCTCAGAAACAAAGTGTAACAGACCTTCATCTACTTGTGGCTAGCTTCTTTTTTAGGTCTTTGAAAGCTCTTGGTATTTGCCAAAAAAAAAAAACAAAAGGAATTGCTTCAGTATTATTACCTTTTTACCCTACTGCTCAGTTTTCATGCCAATTCAGAGGGCAACTTTTTGAAACATTTTCAACAAAAATTAAACTAAATATATGGAATAACAATGATCCACAAAACTCAACCGATGACCAAAAAAAGCTCTGACATGTTAACACAACCTGGGAGGACTCACGCAATGCCACAATCTATCATCTGCCTCCCAATTCCAGAAATGTAAAAATATGAGTAAATATGTGTATTAAAATCAATGAAATAGAGCATTTGGGTTTAAAAACCTACCACTGTTATGGTGCCTTATATTCATTACTCCTATTCTGTTTCTTCTCCCCTTTCTTGCTTTCTTTTGATTTGAATATTTTTTGCCATTCCATTTATCTCCCTACTAGTTTGAAATTTATATACTTATATACTTATTTTCTATATTTTTAGTGCTTATCCTAGAAGTATCCCCCATGCATCCCTAAATTATAAAGACTAATGCTAATGAATAACGTTATCCTCCTCCCAGAAAATCAAGGATGGCAGAACTCCGGGGCACCTGGGTGGCTCAGTCATTAAGCATCTGCCTTCCGCTTAGGTCATGATCCCAGGGTCCTAGGATCGAGCCCCGCATCTGGCTCCCTGCTCGGCGGGAAGCCTGCTTCTCCCTCTCCCCCTGCTTGTGTTCCCCCTCTCTCTCTGTCTCTCTCTCTGTCAAAATAAATAAATAAAATCTTTAAAAAAAAAAAAGGATGACAGAACTCCATTTACCTCAACTTCGCCCAATTTATATGGTTCTACTGTCATATATTTTAATTTCATATACTTTCAAAACTTTAAGATACTATTATTATTATTATTTCATAGCATGAGTGTTAATTTATTTTCGCCTATATATTTAGTAACTTCTTTGCTCTTCATTTCTTCTTATACCTATACCTTCCATCTGGGATCATTTTCTTCTTATCTGAAGTCTGTATTTTAGGCTGCACTGTCTAATATGGTAGCCACCAGCCACATGTGACTATTTAAGTGTAAAGTAAGTAAAATTGAATAAAATTTCAAATTCAGTTCCTTGGTTTAATTAGAGATGCATTTCAAGCGCTCACTAGCCACAAGTGGCTGGCTAAAGACTACTGCACAGCAAATATAAAGAACATTGTCATCATCTTTGAAAGTTCTACTGGTTAGTGCTTATCTAAAGTTTTCTTTCCTGCAGATCTTATGGTAGTGAACGCCCTTTGTTTTTGTTTAGCTGAAAATATCCTCATTTCACCTTCATTCCTGAATTGCCAAGTTCATCATTACCAGAAGGGAAGCTCCAGTGTGTACTCTGCCTGTATCAAGATACTTCCACAGGTCCTACTGTCCTACATTTGCCTCAAGGAACAGTCAGTCTCTGTCAAAAGGCAATCTTAAAAACTCACGTGGAACTTGGATTTTTTTTTTTTCCAGAGAACAGTCTTATCCATGGGGTCAGAGATAAGTAAAATGCCACTATTGCAGCTGGGAATAAATAAGGAACTGAGTGGGATTTAGTGGGTGAGCCTGGGAAGCCAATCATCACTTATTACATTTCTTTCTGTCAGAAAATGCATCTTTCATTCCAAACTCACTCACATATGAGCTTTTGGAAACTTCAAGGAACCTCTGGCCCCTGTCCTCTAAGAGGGGTCCCCGTACACAGCAGGTAAATGGGGAGAAACTGTTAGTATTTCTAATTATATAACAGTAGGAAAGCACAAATATAAACCACTTTTTAAAAAAGCAAATATTAAAAATGTGTGCTCAAAAATTTAACTGTTTGACCATGATTTAAAAACTATATATATATATATATATTTTAAAGATTTTATTTATTTATTTAACAGAGCAAGAGAGAGCACAAGCAGGGGGAGTGACAGGCAAAGGGAGAGGGAGAAGCAGGCTCCCCACTGAGCAAGGAGCCCGATGCAGGGCTTGATCCCAGGACCCTGGGATCATGACCTGAGCTGAAGGCAGACACTTAACCGACTGAGCCACCCAGGTACCCCAGAAACTATATATTTTTTATATTTGGGGGTTTAAAATATAAAATTATATAAATATAAAATTAAATTTATTAAATATAAAATTTAAATATAAAATTATTTAAATTAAACTTATTTTATTTATTCAGCTTTATTTTTTTATCCCAGGTTGGAATGCAGACTGTAACAAAAGAATCTAAATATAGTAAAAAGGTATGAAATAACCTCACCGCAGGGAGTGAGGGAGAAAGGAAAAGTGCTGACCTAAAGTAACTTTGGAAATGAGCGCAGTCTATAAGACCAAAGGCAAGGGCGCCTGGGTGGCTCAGATGGTTAAGCGTCTGCCTTCAGCTCAGGTCATGATCCCAGGGTCCTGGGATCGAGTCCCACATCAGGCTCCCTGCTCCTTGGGAGCCTGCTTCTCCCTCTGCTTCTCTCTCTCTCTCTCTCTCTCTCTCTCTCTCTGTCTCTCATGAATAAATAAATAAAATCTTTAAAAAAAAATATAAGAGCAAAGGCAAAGGAACTGTACATAAGCACTGCATGCAGTTGGTAAAGTTTCCCACAGAGCGTGGAGTACAAGTGAACAACTTTGAAACCATTATACATGGGTACTGGCATTCAACAATTAAGCAAATGAATGGTGGATGGTAGCAGCCAGGTTTCTCACTGTTACAGGGAGAGTATACAGACAAGCATGGGAAAAAGGCTGAAGTGATTCATGTGGAAATGGATTAGAGACATCAGTATGAACTCAGGTTTGGCTTAATATAGTACAGACAGTTACAAACAGAAATATTTATCAATATATGTATGTGCCTGGGTTGGTATCACATGTATATTTCCCAGATTGGTCAGCTGGGAGAGCCTAGAAGCAATGATACCCAGTACAACAAGCATAGCTAGTGCCCAGTTCATAGTTTTTAATACCATTCTCTAATAAAAAGAATCAAGACTCCTTGGGAAAATGCCTGAAATTCTAGGGCTGAGTCAGGAAATGTACAAGATGGGTCTAGAGTACCTTGTAGTACCAAAAAGTAAAAAAAGCAGGGGAGGCAGTAATTGGGTATGTCAAAGGGACCCCAGAGCCAACTGAAAGGGTTCCCAGTGGCAAAGTTAGAATAATTTGAGCAACAAAACAAATAACATACCATTGGATTATAAAGTATAAAA
Organism: Callorhinus ursinus; assembly: GCF_003265705.2. Lineage (NCBI taxonomy): Eukaryota > Metazoa > Chordata > Mammalia > Carnivora > Otariidae > Callorhinus > Callorhinus ursinus. The sequence continues at coordinate 38,125,923 of NW_027397072.1, read as the reverse complement.
TAAATATCCATGAATCCATACTGATATAAATAAATGATTGAATAAATAAGTAAGTGAGAGAGAACAAATTTCCTCTGCAGAGGAAATCCCAGTAATTTATGTATATACTTCCTCCCTCAAAGAGGTGGAGCATAACTCCTCTAACCTTAGAGGTGTGGGCTGACCCATATTGTCTCCCTTCCAAAGAGTACAGTGTAAAGGCGGGGTGGGGGAGGTGCGGAGAGGGACATAATATAACAGTGGAGAAATCTGGCAGACACTTCCTCAGTCAGCTGATCAAGTCTAACATCAACATTGATAAATCATATTGATAACATGTAATTTTGATATGATGTCATGAGACTGGTACTTTACCTCAATGGTCTTCCTCCCAAAAGCCTGTAACTCTAGTTTAAGCATAAGAAAAATATGAGGCAAACCCCAATTGAAGGAAAATCTATGAAATATCTCAAACTGTCAGTTATTAAAACAAGAAAGTCTGAGAAACTGTCACAGTCAAGAGGGCTCCACACTCAGTGGGAAGTCTGCTCGAGATTCTCTCTCTCCCTCTGCCCCTTCCTCCACTTGTGCTCTCTCTTCCTCTCTAAAATAAATAAATAAAATTTTTAAAAAAATAATAAAATCTGAACAAAGTATGTACTTTAGTTAATAATGATATATCAAGCAGCATCTGGTGGCTCAGTCAGTTAAGCGTCTGCCTTCGGCTCAGGTCATGATCCTGGGGTTCTGTGATGCAGCCCGGCATCAGGCTCCCCGCTCAGCAGGGAGTCTGCTTTTCCCTCTGCCCCTCACCCCCTTCTCATGTTCTCTCTCGCTCTCTCTCAAATAAATAAATAAAATCTTTAAAATAATAATGATGATGATATACCAATATTATTAGTTCATTCATCATGACAAATGTGCCCTAACAACATAAGATGTTAACAACAGAGGAAACTGGGTGTGGGGTATGTGGGTATTCTCTGTACTATCTTCACAACTTTTCTATAAACCTAAAAATACTCTAAAATAAAATGGATATTAATTTTTTAAACATTTAATTTTTTTATTAAAGCCCATATGTCTTTTTATACTTTGGGGTTTTGGATCATGCGGTACATATTCATTTTTTTAAGATAATAACAATAAATGCAAATTCTCATGCTCCTATACCCTGAGCTTCTGATTTCGCTGGCCCAGGATTAAGCCCAGAAAGAGGCTTTTTCACAGAGTTCCCCATGTAATTCTGGTGCCGGTGGTTCAGATCATATTTGGAGAAACACCACCTCTTCCTGATATGTTTTATTTAAAAGTGCAATAAAATGAATGACACAGTTGAGAGCCATTTGGGGTGATTGGGACCTAGCAATCTGCACTAACAGTGTTTGGTCTAGCCTCAAATACAGATAATGATCAGCATCCTACCACAATAAAGAAAAAAAAAATGTAACATGAGCCTGAACATAGAGAACAACAGCATCGGGGAGGAATCCAATACTTAAAAAAAAGTAAATAAACCAAAACTGTAGTTGCTTTTTCAGCACTAACTCATTCATTCACACATTCATTCATTTCATTTTTAAAAACTTATTTGCACAAGGCATGGTGCTAAATGCTGAAAATAAAAATGGTGAACAAATCTGAAAAACAAACTGAGGATTCTGGAGGGGAGGGGGTGGGAGGATGGGTTAGCCGGGTGATGGGTATTGGGGAGGGCACGTTCTGCATGGAGCACTGGGTGTTATGCACAAACAATGAATCATGGAACACTACATCAAAAACTAATGATGTAATATATGGTGATTAACATAACAATAAAAATAAAAATAAATAAAGGAGGAGGAATTGGGTGAAGAAAAAAAAAACAAAAAACTACTCCTAGCACAAGTGTTGTGAAGGAGAGGGGCCCAGCTTATCACAGGGACTTTAATCAAGGGGAAAGAGAGGGCTTCTCTGAGCAAGTGACTCTCGAACTGAGCTCTAAGGGGACATAGGGTTTAACTAGCCCAAGAGGGGAGTTAGTAACTCTTTGGGGTCAGAATGTTTCTGTTATTAATGTTAGAATAAGCAAAAGCAGAGTAAAGGCAGAGCAATGAGGACTCCGTGAGAATTGCTGCATCTCTCTATCTGGCAGGTTAACAGGTCTCACAGACACCTCATCTGTGTGCCTTTAAACTTCATGCTCTCCTTCCCCATCAGAGGAAAAGCATCACTGCCCCAGAAACGGAGACCTCATGGCACCTACCTTTCTTCTTCCCCCACTCCACCTACTCCATCCTCTGGCATCCATAAAGCCAGCTTCCGGACAAAATTGAAACAAATTATTCATGAAAGTCTATTTGCAAGAAAAGGCTTTGGGCACACCCAGGGCATTCGACTGCTCAGAATTCAGCAAAAAATTGAAGGTTTCTTTTTCCTTCCCTCATCTACCCATGAGTTGTGCTCACTTGTGATCCACCAAGGTAAGAGCTTGGGGGGCAGGGGGTCATGTGCTCTTCTCAGTATTTCAAAGTGTCAGGAAAAAAGACATATTTAACCACATTTAGGCCTTCCAAGTGAACCCAGGGATCAGGTCTCTCTGCTTTTAGGTGGAATTTCCTCAACTCTATACTGTGGTCTGACGATCTTGTACTAAGCAGAAGTCATGATGGACCATTGCATGGTTTTACCACACAGTTTAAAACATAAACTAACTCTTGCTTAGTAGTGCAGTTCGTTTATAAAAATCTATCAAAATATACTGTGGAGTTGGTGGGATAAAAGCAGAATTCAGCAAGTTTCAGTAGTGCAAAGACTGGGAACACTGAAACAGCAGAAAGAACTGGTTTTTGAAAGATGCTGGCTCCATCTGTTCCAGCTCTGTGAACTCACTCACCTCAGCTTTTCTGAACCAACTTCTCCTGTTGTAAAGTAAGACCATATTGGCCTCTCTGGACAGTTGTTAGAATCAGAGGTATAGCACATAGCACAGGGCCTGAGCAATGGTGGATAGTTCATAGGTGGAGTTCTGATGATGATGATGATGATGATGATGATGATGATAGTGATGAAGACAATTATGATGATGGGGATGCTAATAGTAATGATGATGATGATGGGGATGCTAATAGTAATGATGATGATGATGATGGGGATGGGGATGGCAATAATGATAACTTCCCATCTACAGAGATTCTGGATCAATTGGTTTGGGATGAGGTTCAGGCAACAGTACTAATTTAAAGCCCCCCAGATGACTCTAATATATAGCCAGGGTTGACAGCCACTGCCCTAGACCAGCAGTCCTTAAACTCTTTGATCTCAGGACCTCTTTATACTCTTAAATATTATTAAGACCCCAAAGAAGTTTGTTTTAAAACAAAATTTTAGGGGTGCCTGGGTGGCTCAGTCGTTAAGCATCCACCTTCGGCTCAGGTCACGGACCCTGGGATCGAGCCCCGCATCGGGCTCCCTGCTCAGCGGAAAGCCTGCTTCTCCCTTTCCCACTCCCCCTGCTTGTGTTCCCTCTCTAGCTGTGTCTCTCTCTGTCAAATAAATAAATAAATAAAACCTTTTAAAAAAACCCAAAATTTTAAAATACAAAAACATATACAAATCTTTCATTAGCCATTAGAGCAATGCCATCATTATGTCATATAGCTTTTGGAATACTCCCCTGGACACACATTAAAAAATGAGAAGGAAAAAGGTAAATAATGCTTTGTATGTTATAAAAATAGTTTTGACTTCATGGACCTCCTGATGCTGCCTTAGACTAAACTTTTTACACCTAGGTATTGCCCTCTGCACCCCCAACATTGCATACACACACAGGCACACACACACCACCAGCCTCCATCCCTGGCATCTCCACCACACCTAGAAGAGGGATCACACCCACTGGCTCTCAGTCAATACAAGACCATCATGTTCCACGTAGTCTGATAGATGGAGCATTAGAAAGAGGCTGGGCTGAAGCTCTCCTCAGCTCTGTCTGCTTAAAACAAACCATGAAAGATTTGCAAAGTAAATGAGCAGTGTAATGGAATATTATGCAGCCATCAAAAGGAATGAGATCTTGCCATTTGCAACGACATGGATGGAACTGGAGGGTGTTATGCTGAGTGAAATAAGTCAATCAGAGAAAGACATGTATCACATGACCTCACTGATATGAGGAATTCTTAATCTCAGGAAACAAACTGAGTGTTACTGGAGTGGTTGGGGGTGGGAGGGATGGGATGGCTGGGTGATAGACATTGGGGAGGGTATGTGCTACGGTGAGCGCTGTGAATTGTGCAAGACTGTTGAATCACAGATCTGTACTTCTGAAACAAATAACGCAACATATTTTAAGAAAAAAGAAAAAGAAGAAGATAACAGGAGAGGAAGAAAAGGGGAGTATGTCAGAGGGGGAGACGAACCATGAGAGATGATGGACTCTGAAAAACAAACTGAGGGTTCTAGAGGGGAGTGGGGGAGGGGGATGGGTTATCCTGGTGATGGGTATTGAGGAGGGCACGTTCTGCATGGAGCACTGGGTGTTATGAACAAACAATGAATCATGGAACACTGCACCAAAAACTAATGATGTAATATATGGTGATTAACATAACAATAAAAAAATTATAAAATAAAATAAATGAGCAGTGTAAACAAGATTGCAAGATCTGCATGGGCAAATAAACTGTTTTTATGCACCCTCAGACTCTTTGGAACCAGACTAGACACAGCACATAATTGCTTGACCAATCACACATTACCTTCATGACTGGCAAAAACAAACAAGACACTGTTGGCTGACCCAGATGAGTAGCAAAGGTTGCAAACTGTCCACCCTGGGAAGGATGAGAGTCACAGACAAGTTCATCTGGCCCACACAGTGTTATTTTAAAATACTGATTGATTCTCAACATTAAAAGCCAAGAAATTTCACATTTTAAAAAATCTGGATTTGGGGATTTTTTTTTTTTTAAATCTAGCAATACTAAGGCTTTGTTTCCACAGAGGGTTGGAGCAGAGTGATAAATGCGCCTTCAGATGGTGGTTGGGTTTCTTTCTTACCGCAACCCACTTCTTTCAATTCTATCACCTGCCATGCCCTCCAGGTACTGTATTTGGTGTTATATTCTTGGAACTAATACAGTAGCCTTTATTTAGAAAGTTCATGGATCCTGAAGGCCTCTCCTTTTGTGCAAGCTATTTTAGTAAGGTTAGAATCACTCCATTTACACACAGGTCAGGATTACTATAACCTCTACTATCCAGAAGCTCCTCCGAGATCTGATGGGCATGAAGAAGGCCTCCAAAAAGCCAAGAGAGTGGGCATAAAGTACATTGCAACTTTCTCCAGGTAAAGACATCACACCTGGCCAATTTACTTATATTTCACACATAATTCTATAAACTTTTTCCAATCAGATTGTCTAGTTCAAAGATGAAAATAATTAGGAGAAAAAATTTTTCAGTTTGTGAACATAAGAAGGAATCCTTTCCCCCCCAAACCTGCCCTTCCCAAAAAAAACATGTCCAAGGAATTTTTTTCATCAAGATTAATGGTGGATATAGGAAGAAATGCTCTTCCCAACTATAATACCACAATGATTAAGACAGCGTGGTATTGATAGAGGAATAGACACATAGATAAATGGAACAGAATAGAGAACTCAGAAATAGACCCACACAAATATGTCCAATTAATTTTGACAAAGGAGCAGAAGTAATTCAATGAAGGAAAGATACCCTTTTCAATAAATGGTGCTAGATAACTAGACATCCACAGGCAAAAAATTAACTTCAACCTAAACCTCAACCATATATAAAAATTAACTCAACAATGGGTATTATATAAGACTGATGAATCACAGATGCGTACCCCTGAAACAAATAATACATTACATGTTAATTTAAAAAATAGTTTAATGTAAAAAAAGTAACTCAAAATGGATCACGGACTTAAACAGAAAATATAAAACTCCAGAGAAAAATCTTGGTACCTAGGACTACACAAAGAGTTCTTAGACTTGACACCAAAAACATGATCCATAAAAGGAAAAATTGATAATTTGGGATCATCAAAATTAACATGCTCTGTAAATGATCCTGTTAAAAGGATAACAGAAACAAATTACAGACTGGCAAAAATATTTGCAAATCATGTATCTGACAAAGAACTTCTATCTAGAATATACAAAGAACTCTCAAAGCTCAACATTTAAAAAATAAACCATGCAATTAGAAAATGGGCAAAAGGGGGTGCATGGGTGCCTCAGTCAGTTAACTGTTGGATTCTTGATCGCAGCTCAGGTTTTGATCTCAGGGTCATGAGTTCAAGCCCCACATTGCACTCCACACTGGGCATGGAGACTACTAAAGGAAAGGAAGGAAAGGGGAAGGGAGGGGAGGGGAGGGAGGAGAGGGGAGG
>NW_027397072.1:38097917-38119441 GCF_003265705.2 Callorhinus ursinus | reverse complement strand
GGGGAGGGGAGGGGAGGGGAGGGGAGGGGAGGGGAGGGGAAGGGAGGGGAGGGGAGGGGAGGGGAGGGGAGGGGAGGAGAAGAGAGGAGAGGAAGGAAGTAAAAAGGGCAAAAGACATGGGCAGATATTTCACCAAAGAAAATAAGCAAATGACAAGTAAACACATGAAAATATATTCAACATCATTAGCCATTAGAAAAATGCACATTAAAACCCCACTGAGATATCACTCCATACCTATCACAATGGCAAGAATGAAAAAATAGTGATAACACCAAATGCTAGCAAAGATGTAGAGAAACTGGATCATTCATAATTGTGATAGAAATATAAAATGGCATAGCCACTCTGGAAAATTGTTTGGCAGTTCCTTATAAAACTAAAAATGAACCTACCATACGACCAAGTGCAGCAATTGCACTCTTGGGCATATATCCAGAGAAATTAAGATTTAAGTTCATACAAAAACCTATACTTTGATGCTTTATGTTCACTTTATTCATAATGGCCCCAAACTGGAAACTATCCAAATGTCCAAGAGGCAACTGGTTAAACAAACTGTGGTACATCCATACCAGGGAATACTACTCAGCAATAAAAAGGAAAGAACTATTGATATACCCAACAACTTGAATGAACCTCAAGGAAATTATGATGAGTGAAGAAAAGCCAATTTCAAAAGAATACCTACTTCATGGTTCCATTTATATAATATCCATTAAATAACATAATTACAGAGATGGAGAACAGATGAGTAGTAGCCAGGGGTGAGGAGAACAAAGTGGGTGTGGGAGATGTGTGGGGTGGCACAGTTCAGTATCTTGATTGCAGTGCTTACGTGGAGCTACACATGTAATAAAATTGCATAGAGCTGCAGACACACACAAATGAGTCTGTGTGTGTAACTGGGGAGATCTGAATAAACTCTGTGGATTATACCAAGGTCAGTTTCCTGGTTTTGCCATTGCACTGTAAGAAAGCAAGATGATAACACTGGGAGAAACTGGCTGAAGGGCACTCAGAGTCTCCCTTTGCACCTTCCTGCCAATTTTTAATTATTTCTAAATAAAATGTTTTCTTAAAAGACTAAGTCATTTAATTTTAGAAGGCCCCTTTTACTATTGGAACTCATATTTCTCTGTAATGATCAAGAGACAGCACTAGTTGTCCCTGGCCTCCTGGGGCTCACAGCTCCCGCTGATTTGTTCTGTAATGCTGGCCAAGCCACTTCTCTTCTCTTCCCTTGATTTCACATCTTCAAAATGAAAACTGAATGACTGTTAAAAACTCTTGCAGTTCTTGAAATGAGGAGCCTCAGATGGCCTGAAGAGACTGCCATGTAATATAAATGTGGGCTTTTTACTCAGTCAACCATACAAGAGTGGGCAAAAACCAGGGCATGACAACCAAGGAGACATGTAAACAAGGACCATTAGACATCTGCTCTGGGCCCTGGAGCCCAACTGGTGTCGCCAGCTGGCAGAGTATGAAGACAATGGGGGCTTTTAGAAAACATATGAGTGGAGCTACAAGGGGAGAAATGAGAAAGATGTGGGAGCAGTGCCAGTCCTCACATGATTCAGCCACACATATGTATGGATATGAAAGACACAGTCTGCAAGCCAGACTCCACCCTGGCCTCTCCAGTCCCCACCAGGTGGCAGGATTTGGTCATAGTCTCACTGCCTAAGCTGGTGCCCAGACACCAACATACTGAAGGCATTTCATCCAGTCCCGTGGCTTCAAATACCATCTCTTAGCCAATGATGTCCATGTTTACATCTTAGCTCTCACCTCTCCCATGGAATCATGACTTGTTTGTCTAACTGCCAATCTCACATTGATATTTGGCGTTTCAAACTGCAAATGGCCAAACCCAAACTCTTGCCTCGCTGATTTCCAAACCTGCTTCTTCCCAATCTTCTCCCTCAGGAATGGGCACGCCCGACCTGCCATTCCTCTACAGTCTATTAACAAATCCTGCTGACTCCACCTTCCAAGATATATCCTAACTCTGTTCACTTCACTCCGACCCCACTGCTACTGCCCAACCCCAAGGGTGGGGCTCTTCTTTTGTCCTCTGGATCTGATTCCCTGCTTTACCCTACCCCAGTAAGATGATCCCTTTACAGTGTAAATTAGAACATGTCACTCCCCATCTTAAAATCCTCCAGTGGTTTCCTGTCTCACTTAAAATAAAATCCAGATTCTTTACCCTGGCTAATAAGGCCCCACCTACCTCTCTGACTTCATCACCCTCCTCTCCGTCACTCTCTGTGCTGCACTGACCTCCTTCAGTTCTTCCAATATGGCAGGGTTTTTGCACTCACTGTTGCCTGTGCCCAAAGCAGAGGCTCCTCCCCAGATGTTCTCATGCCTGGCTCCTTCTCACGGGCACCCCTCAGAGATTTTCCCTGACCAACCTCTCTCAGGTTACATACCCGCAGCCCTCCCCAACATGTTTCATTTTCGTCATTGAGTATGTCACTATCTGAACATTTTCTTAATTTATTATTCATAATTGGTCCCTTGCCTGTCCACCATGGGAATATAACCTATATGTGAACAGGCATCTTGTCCACCTCGTCACTCCAGTGGCTATAACATAACCTATTACACAGCAGATGTTCAGTAATATTTGTTAAATGAATGACTTACTAGAGGTCCCCTGTGCTTCCCTGGCTGTATAAGTATGTTTGTCCTGGTTTCCTGACAGACAGCAGTTCTCCCACTATGACCGCAGGCCTGCCTTGATTTATTAGACTGAACCCTAACCCCCAAGCTCACTAGTTTCTTACTCTTGGAAGCTGAATCCTGGTCCCTAAACCTCCAGCTGATGGCGGAGACCTGGTTTCCAACCAGATGACCTAAAATGAGACCTTGGCAGAGGGGCGGAGCAAGATGGCGGAGGAGTAGGAGACCTGGATTTCGTCTGGTCTCAGGAATTCAGCTGAATAGGGATCAATCCATTCTGAACACCTATGAACTCAACAGGAGATCGAAGAGGAGAGTAGCAACAACTCTCTGAACAGAGAAGCGACCACTTACTGGAAGGTCTTTTCTGATTTGTATAGAGTATATTTGCTGGGGACGTTGTTAACCTGTTAGCATTTTGTTCTCTCATTCATCTATTCTCCTCTGGACAAAATAACAAGACGAAAAAAATCACCTCAGCAAAAAGAACAAGAGATAGTACCGTCAGCCAGGGACCTACTCAATACGGACATTAGTACGATGTCGGACCTAGAGTTCAGAATCATGACTTTAAAGATACTAGCTGGGCTTGAAAAAAGTGTGTAAGTTACTAGAGAAACCCTTTCTGGAGAAATAAAAGAACTAAAATCTAACCAAGTCAAAATCAAAAAGGCTATTGATGAGGTGCAATCAAAAATGGGGGCACTAACTGCTAGGATAAATGAGGCAGAAGAGAGAATCAGTGATATAGAAGACCAAATGATGGAAAATAAAGAGGCTGAGAAAAAGAGAGATAAACAACTACAGGATCACGAGGGCAGAATTCGAGAGATAAGCGATATGATAAGATGAAACAACATTAGAATAATCGGGATCCCAGAAGAAGAAGAAAGAGAGAGAGGGGCAGAAGGTATATTGGAGCAAATAATAGCAGAGAACTTCCCTAATGTGAGGAAGGAAACAGGCATCTAAATCCAGGAGGCACAGAGAACCCCTCTCAAAATCAATAAAAATAGGTACACACCCCGACATCTAATAGTAAAACTTACGAGTCTCAGAGACAAAGAGAAAATCCTGAAAGCAGCTCGGGAGAAGAGATATGTAACCTACAATGGTAGAAATATTACATTGGCAACAGACTTATCCACAGAGACCTGGCAGGCCAGAAAGGACTGGCATGATATCTTCAGAGCACTAAACAAGAAAAATATGCAGCGAAGAATACTATATCCAGCTAGCCTATCATTGAAAAAAGAAGGAGAGATAAAAAGCTTCCAGGACAAACAAAAACTAAAGGAATTTGCAAACATGAAACCAGCCCTACAAGAAATATTGAAAGGGGTCCTCTAAGCAAAGAGAGAGACAAAAAGCAGCACAGATCAGAAAAGAACAGAGACAATACACAGTAACAGTCACCTTACAGGCAGTACAATGGCACTAAATTCATACCTTTCAATAGTTACCCTGAATGTAAATGGGCTAAATGCCCCAATCCAAAGACACAGGCTATCAGATTGGATTAAAAAAACAAGACCCATCGATATGCTGTCTGCAAGAGACTCATTTTAGACACAAAGACACCCCCAGATTGAAAGTGAGGGGGTGGAAAACCACTTACCATGCTAATGGACACAAAAAGAAAGCTGGGGTGGCAATCCTTATATCAGACAAATTAGATTTTAAACCAAAGACTGTAATAAGAGATGAGGAAGGACATTATATCCTACTTAAAGGGTCTATCCAACAAGAAGATCTAACAATTGTAAATATCTATGCCCCTAACATGGGAGCAGCCAATTATATAAGGCAATTAATAAGAAAAGTGAAGAAACACATTGACAGCAATACAATAATAGTGGGGGACTTTAACACCCCCCTGACTGAAATGGACAGATCATCGAAGCAAAAGATCAACAAGGAAATAAAGACTTCAAATGACACACTGGACCAAATGGACTTCACAGACATATTCAGAACATTCCATCCCAAAGCAACAGAATACACATTCTTCTCTAGTGCCCATGGAACATTCTCCAGAATTGATCACATCCTAGGTCACAAATCAGGTCTCAACCGGTACCAAAGGATTGGGATTATTCCCTGCATATTTTCAGACCACAATGCTTTGAAACTAGAACTCAATCACAAGAGGAAAGTCGGAAAAAACTCAAATACATGGAGGCTAAAGAGCATCCTACTAAGGAATGAATGGGTCAACCAGGAAATTAAAGAAGAATTAAAAAAATTCATGGAAATCAATGAAAATGAAAACACAACTGTTCACAATCTTTGGGATACAGGAAAGGCAGTCCTGAGAGGAAAGTATATAGCAATACAAGCCTTTCTCAAGAAACAAGAAAGGTCTCAAATACACAACCTAACCCTACACCTAAAGGAGCTGGAGAAAGAACAGCAAATAAATCCTAAACCCAGCAGGAGAAGAGAAATCATAAAGATCAGAGTGAAAATCAATGAACTAGAAACCAAAAGAACAGTAGAACAGATCAACGAAACTAGGAGCTGGTTCTTTGAAAGAATTAACAAGATTGATAAACCCCTGGCCAGACTTATCAAAAAGAAAAGAGCAATGACCCAAATCAACAAAATCATGAATGAAAGAGGAGAGATCACAACCAACACCAAAGAAATACAAACAAGTATAAGAACATATTATGAGCAACCCTATGCCAGCAAATTAGATAACCTGGAAGAAATGGGTGCATTCCTAGAGATGTATCAACTACCAAAACTGAACCAGGAAGAAATAGAAAACCTGAACAGACCTATAACCACTAAGGAAATTGAAGCAGTCATCAAAAATCTCCCAACAAACAAAAGCCCAGGGCCAGATGGCTTCCCAGGGGAATTCTATCAGACATTTACAGAAGAATTAATACCTATTCTCCTGAAACTGTTCCAAAAAATAGAAATGGAAGGAAAACTTCCAAACTCATTTTAGGAGGCCAGCATTACCTTGATCCCAAAACCAGACAAAGACCCCATCAAAAAGGAGAATTACAGACCAATATCCTTGATGAACATGGATGCAAAAATTCTCACCAAAATACTAGCCAATAGGGTCCAACAGTACATTAAAAGGATTATTCACCACGACCAAGTGGGATTTATCCCTGGGCTGCAAGGCTGGTTCAACATCCGCAAATCAATCAACGTGATACAATACATTAACAAAAGAACAAGAATCATATGATCCTCTCAATAGATGCAGAAAAAGCATTTGATAAAGTACAGCATCCTTTCTTGATCAAAACTCTTCAGAGTATAGGGATAGAGGCTACATACCTCAATATCATAAAAGCCATCTATGAAAAACCTACAGCCAATATCATTCTCAATGGGGAAAAGCTGAGAGCTTTTCCCCTAAGGTCAGGAACGCAGCAGGGATGTCCACTCTCACCACTGCTATTCAACATAGTATTAGAAGTCCTAGCCACAGCAATCAGACAACAAAAAGAAATCAAAGGCATCCAAATCGGCAAAGAGGAAGTCAAACTCTCACTCTTTGCAGATGATATGATACTGTACGTGGAAAACCCAAAAGACTCCACCCCAAAACTGCTAGAACTCATACAGGAATTCAGTCAAGTAGCAGGATATAAAATCAATGCACAGAAATCAGTGGCATTCCTATACACCAACAACAAGACAGAAGAGAGACAAATCAAGGAGTCTATCCCATTTACAATTGCACCCAAAACCATTAGATACCTAGGAATAAATCTAACCAAAGAGGCAAAGGATCTGTACTCAGAAAACTATAAAATACTCAGGAAAGAAATTGAAGAAGACACAAAGAAATGGAAAAACGTTCCATGCTCATGGATTGGAAGAACAAACATTGTGAAGATGTCAGTGCTACCTAGAGCAATCTACACATTCAATGCAATCCCCATCAAAATACCATCCACTTTTTTCAAAGAAATGGAACAAATAATCCTAAAATTTGTATGGAACCAGAAGAGACCCCGAATAACCAGAGGAATATTGAAAAAGAAAAGCAAAGCTGGCGGCATCACAATTCCGGACTTCCAGCTCTATTACAAAGCTGTCATCAAGACAGTATGGTACTGGCACAAAAACAGACACGTAGATCAATGGAACAGGATCGAGAGCCCAGAAATGGACCCTCAACTCTATGGTCAACTCATCTTTGACAAAGCAGGAAAGAATGTCCAATGGAAAAAAGACAGTCTCTTCAACAAATGGTGTTGGGAAAATTGGACAGCCTCATGCAGAAGAATGAAACTGGACCATTTCCTTACACCACACACAAAATTAGACTCCAAATGGTTGAAAGACCTAAACGTGAGACAGGAGTCCATCAAAATCCTAAAGGAGAACACAGGCAGCAACCTCTTCCACCTCAGCCATAGCAACTTCTTCCTAGAAACATCGCCAAAGGCAAGGGAAGCCAGGGCAAAAATGAACTATTGGGATTTCATCAAGATAAAAAGCTTTTGCACAGCAAAAGAAACAGTCCATAAAACCAAAAGACAACCGACAGAATGGGAGAAAATATTTGCAAATGACATATCAGATAAAGGGCTAGTATCCAAAATCTATAAAGAACTTATCAAACTCAACAGCCAAAGAACGAAATAATCCAATCAAGAAATGGGCAGAAGACATGAACAGACATTTTTCCAAAGAAGACATCCAAATGGCCAACAGACACATGAAAAAGTGCTCAACGTCGCTCGGCATCAGGGAAATCCAAATCAAAACCTCGATGAGATACCACCTCACACCCGTCAGAATGGCTAAAATTAACAAGTCAGGAAACGACAGATGTTGGCGGGGATGTGGAGAAAGGGGAACCCTCCTACACTGTTGGTGGGAATGCAAGCTGGTGCAGCCACTCTGGAAAACAGTAAGGAGGTTCCTCAAACAGTTGACAATAGAGCTACCATACGATCCAGCAATTGCACTACTGGGTATTTACCCCAAAGATACAAATGTAGGGATCCGAAGGGGTACGTGCACCCCAATGTTTATAGCAGCAATGTCCACAATAGCCAAACTGTGGAAGGAGCCAAGATGTCCATCGACAGATGAATGGATAAAGAAGGGGTGGTATATATACACAATGCAATATTATGCAGCCATCAAAAGGAATGAGATCTTGCCATTTGCAATGACGTGGATGGAACTGGAGGGTGTTATGCTGAGTGAAATAAGTCAATCAGAGAAAGACATGTATCCTATGACCTCACTGATATGAGGAATTCTTAATCTCAGGAAACAAACTGAGGGTTGCTGAGTGGTGGGGGGTGGGACGGATGGGGTGGCTGGGTGATAGACATTGGGGAGGGCATGTGCTAAGGTGAGCACTGTGAATTGTGCAAGACTGTTGAATCACAGATCTGTACTTCTGAAACAAATAATGCAAGATATGTTAAGAAAAAAGAAAAAGAAGAAGATAGCAGGAGGGGAAGAATGAAGGGGATTAAGTCGGAGGGGGAGAGGAACCATGAGAGACGATGGACTCTGAAAAACAAACTGAGGGTTCTAGAGGGGAGGGGGGTGGGGGGATGGGTTAGCCTGGTGATGGGTATTAAGGAGGGCATGTTCTGCGTGGAGCACTGGGTGTTATGCACAAACATGGAATCATGGAACACTACATCAAGAACTAATGATGTAATATATGATGATTAACATAACAATAAAAAAATTTAAAAATAAATAAATAAAATGAGACCTTGGCATCACCCTGCCATGGTCTGGAGGGCCCTAAAGAGCTCCCAGCCCTCTGTAGCTTATCATTCAGGCCCCAGGTTACATGTTTGTTTTCAAGGAAGGCTGTCCTCGTTATGCCCCTACAGGGTGCCTCCCTGAAGAGAGAGAGAATATGCTCAGCACTCACCCCTGGGAGGAGAAGCTGCTAATCAGATGCTCTGACATGCACTGGGGTGCTTTTGACCAGGGAGTGGGCTAGTAGTCCATGGCTGTGCCCATGTCCACTAACTCCCTGCACACGCAGAATGGGCCCCCTTGCCATGTGGAATACTCTGAGGAAGGCCATGCTTCCTAAGACAGATTCTGCCCATACTCTGCCTCAAGAGGGAAGGTCCAGCCATCCTCCCTTCTTCTTTCTGTTTCCTCTCCCAGGTAGTAAATGTACCTGGTCAGAGCCTTCCGGAAGGAAGCCCAGCTGTCCATCACACTTTCTCCATAACAACTCTCATCCATGTGGCTGGCTTGTACTAATTCACACACTTAACCATCCATATTCTGAGGGAAGTAAACTTGAATGAGGCCCTTCTCCAGCCTTGAGCCAATCCATGGGCCCCCCCAACACAGATACCACAAGAGCCCTATATTGAGCGTCATCAGTTGCTTGTCCAATTGTTTACAGAATTAGTCCTTTGTTCTCTGTTTTGCACATATAGATTCCTTTATAGGGAACACAAGAGGGAAGGAGAGATATGTAGTAAGATTCAGCCATCAAATCTTATCCCCAAAACTCTAAAATCTAACTCCAAAAGTCATAGCACATGGTAGGTACTCAACACATACCCACTGATTGATTGAGTCCAAGTAGAGAGGACAACATAACCTAAGATCCTAGGGGTAGGAAGATCCCAGGCTTGGTTGGAGAGACCAGAACTGGGCTGCATGGCTGAGAAAGTCCCACCCAGCACCCTAGTGACAAAGAAAGTCACCCCATGAAATTCAGAGATTTCTAGAGGTTGCTATTTCACCATGCCCTTCTGCAGGTGACCCGTCCTCCTCCACTTGCTGGCATGAAAAGCTTTTTCTCCTCCCGGGCCTGTGCGTGAGAATCCCTGCAGCAAACAGTACACACGAGTTTTACTGTCACCTCCACCCAGTAGTCCGGGTGTGTGGCCCGTTTGAGGACATCTAAAGTTGGCTTGTCTGCTAACTCACTCTGGTTTGGGAAACCTAACCACATCTCTGGCCTGTTTCCAAACATCAGCTTCCTTGTTTCCTTCATCCCTTATGAGTAACAGCACCTCTTCTCAGTAATTTGCCCAAAAGCCCAAATCCAGTGTTAATAAAAATTATTCTTTTGGGGGTGCCTGGGTGGCTCAGTTGGTTGAGTGTCCAACTCTTGATTTCGGCTCAGGTCATGATCTCAGAGTCATGGTATTGAGCCTCACATGGGACGCTGTGCTCAGCACTGGGTCTGCTTGTCCCGCTCCCTCTGCTCCTCCCCCTACTCTCTCTTTCTCTCAAATAAATAAATAAATAAAATCTTTTAAAAAAGTATTCTTTTGTCAGTGCCTGGGTGTCTCAGTTGGTTCAGCGACTGCCTTTGGCAAAGGTCATGATCCCGGGGTCCTGGGATCAAGTCCCACATCGGGCTCCCCCTGCTCTGCAGGGAGCCTGCTTCTCCCCCTGCCTCCGCCTGCCACTCCTCCTGCCTGTGCTCTCTCTCTCTCCGTGTCAAATAAGTAAATAAAATCTTAAAAAAAATTATTCTTTTGTAACTTTTCAATCTTATTTTTTAAGTTTTTATTTTACAGTTCTCTTTAGTAAGAGCACCTAAGTGAAGATTATTTTCATTTAAGAAAGGTTAAAACTCAAAGATGTGACCATGGCCTGAAGATCCCTATTAAAATGGCTAGAGGGAAGATGTAATATGACAGTCTAGAAATATGTTAACAGTGATTGGTTTTGAAAGACAGGATTAGGATGATTTTCTTCAATTTTTCCACACTTTCCAATTCTCTGAAAAGACCTTATATTACCTTGATAAGCGGGACCAAATCCAAATGCTTAAAAAGACCAACACTCACAAACATGGAAACCAGGGCAGAAAAGAAACCGCTAAAGGCCAGAAATTATACTTAATGTGAGAAGAAAACGGGCATCTGAGGGAATGGAAATGTTTTCCCTCTATGCTATGTTTCCAAAGTTTCTCAATGAGCCTTATTGCTTTTAAGAATAAAGTATCAAATAAACATTATATTTATGAGAAATCAAATTCATGAAGAAGGGGAGAAGGTCTTTGAGGTATCATGTCAGATGCTACACTTCCATGAATTCATGTTAACAGAATATGGTGTAATAAGACCAGCAAAGCACACAATTATTGCAAAATCAGGGAAAACCACTTCACATCACCCCTTGGCCTCCCAGGCCAGTGTCATAACTGAAAACACATGTTGTGGTTGATTGTGTGTCACAAATTAGAATGACAGGGCAAGAAAAGACAAACAAAAACCCTCTGACTAACTAATGGCAGCCAACACAGACGGCCTTGGTAGCTCCACATGCTGGTCTACAAAAACCAGGAAGAAGCAGCTTCTGTGACCACAACAGGAAGGATCTTATGCCTTTAATGAACAACATTTGAATTATACTCCCCCATTTGCATACCATTTTCCTGCTCATTATCTTATCTGACCAGTCTTAGGAGCTGGCAAGACAGATATTATTATACCTGACAAAAGACTTGTATACAAGATAGATAAAGAATAAAAAATAAATATGGAACTCTTTTGTAATGATTTTAAGACCCAATTACATTGGAGGTTGGGAGGTTCACACACACATCCACCGAGCAATTCTCTGCAACACAAGCTGGGTGTCCTATAATTCAATTCAAATCTAACACATCTCCCCAGAGATAGTGTCAGATTCCACAGTTTAAGGGCTCAGTCCCACAAGACTGCTCCCCACTTCAGATGCCTGTCACAAATAGTAGGTTCCCAGGTTACCCACAACTTCTGTCTGACTTGACTACAAATCAGGGGTTCCCATGACCCATCCTAGGGTTTGATTTGTAAGAATGTCTCACAGAACTCAGGGAAACACTTACTTATGTTTACCAATTTATCAAAGGATATGATAAAGGATACAGATGAACAGCCAGATGAAAAGATCAATAGGGTGAAGTCTGGGAAGGTCCCGAGTGCAAGAGCTTCTGTCCCCATGGAGTTGGGGTTCATCACCCTCCCAGTGCGGACATATTCACTCACCTGGAAGCTCTCTGAACCCTCTGCTGTCATGCTTTTATAGAGGTTTCCTCATGTGGGCATGATCAATTATTAACTTCATTTCCAGCCCCTCTCCCCTCTCATGACAAGCCTTTCTAGTAACCATTCCTCATTAGAAGTCCACCCAGAGTAGCCTCGATAGAACAAAAGATGCTCATAGTGCTCTTATCAATGAGGAATTTATAAGGCTTTTAGGAGCTCTGTGCCAGGAATCAGGGGCAGAGACCAATGTAAATATTTTCTATTATCTCATGTCTTCTGACACAGTAAGATAAACCACCAAATTTTTTAAATGGGCAAAAGATTTGAACAGAAGCTTCACCAAAAAAAGATATGTGAATAGTCAATCAGCACATGAAAAGATGCTCAACATTGTCAGTCATCAGAAAAAGAAAATTAGAACCACAATGAGATGTCTCTCTATACTCACTTAGATACCTAACATTAAATAGAACAAAAAGTGTTGGCAAAGATAAGGAACAACGGGAACTCTCACACATTGCTGGAGGGAATACAAAATGGTAGAGCTGTTACAAAGAACTCTTCGGCAGTTTTTACAAAGTTAAACATACACTTACCATAGGATCCAGCAATTCTGGTCCTAGCTACTTAACCAAGAGAAATGAAAACATCAGTCCACATGAAGACTTGTACGTGAATGTTCATAATAGCTCTACTCATAATTGTTAAAAGCTGGAAACAGATCAAATATCCATCAATAGTTGAGTGAACAGCAAATTATGGTACATCTATAAAATGAAAAACTACTCAGCAATAGAAAGAAATTAACTATTTACAAACAAACAACAAGAAAAAACACAGCCACATTTCAGAAACAAGCTGAGCAAAGAAGCCAGACATGAAAGACTACACAGTATATGATTTCATTTATATGAAATTGTAGAAGAGACCAACTGAAACTGCAGTGGTAGAAAGTAGCTGCGTGGCTGCCTGGGGATAGGGTAGGAGGTTGGCTGCAAAGGGGAATAAGGGAACTTTAGGGTGTGGTGGAAACATTCTATGACTTGACTGAGGTAGCAGTTTCATGAGGTTTTTGTTTGTCAAAACTCACTAAATTGTACATTTAAAAATGGGCATTTTATTATATATAAATTATACCTCAATAAAGTCGATTTTTAAGGAAAAATAATAGGCTAAGTGTGACCTCATGTAGGCCAGTAAATAAGTAAACACTGTATATGTACTATGTATACATGCAAAGGAAAGGGTTTAACCTAGAAGGATGCCAACCAGCTGACACATGGTTATCCTGGCATCAGGGAGTTCATTTGGGAATGAAGAGGTATAAAAGGGGACTTGGAGGTTCTCTTCTGCAAATTCTGTGTTTTGTTTGAATTTTTTGGGGGGGGAAACAACTTAGAGGAGGAGGAGAAACTGGAACTTAAGTGATTTGTGCAGGGAACACCAAAAGCAGATGGAATTCAAGTCTAAGCTTTCTAATTGTATGTGTGGGAATAACCCAAGTCCCAAGAGGGGGCTCAAAAGGAAGATGTTCTCCATCATCTGTAGTTCATTCTAACAATATGCAAAACCACATCCAAATGCCACTTAGAAAACTCCCGAACATGAAAAACATTGCCAAATTTTAGTGAGAACACTGTAATGCTGTGGTTGTCAAATAAATGTTTGTCATTTTTACTATTAACTTCTTGGCAATGGGAAGAGCTATCTTTCAGCCTCCTCACCATCAGCTGTCACTTTGGCAGGGACAGAGCTCCCAGATTCATCTGTCTCAATATTCTCCACTAAGTCCACCTGAGCTGAGGCAGCTGCTCAACCTTCCTAGCCCCACCAGGAATGGTTCTTTTTTTTTTTTTTAAAGATTTTATTTATTTATTTGACAGAGAGAGACACAGCGAGAGAGGGATCACAAGCAGGGGGAGTGGGAGAGGGAGAGAAGCAGACTCCCGCCGAGCGGGGAGCCTGATGTAGCCTGATCCCAGGACCCCAGGATCATGACCTGAGCCGAAGGCAGACACTTAACCCAGGCACCCCGAGGAATTGTTCTTTGAGCATTCTAGAATGCTACAGCCTAGACCTCGAAAAATCCTGCATCTTACCCCAAAAATGTGAATCATAGCAACTTTCATATCAACTATCTTTTAATGCCCACAGACTGGGCACACCTAAAAATGTATTTTCAGTTTTAGAATAGTGCCTGGCACCTTTAAGCACTATTTATGGCAGCAATAAATTGACATAAAACTGAAACATAAAAAAATGTGAAATTTCTCTTAAAATACTTTTGGGGTGGTTTTGTGTGTTTGTGTGTGTTTCCCATATCTTTACTGAGTTTAGCTTTTCTATACTAAGGCCCATAACACCCTGGACTGTTGAACTCACCAAGGGGCTTCCTCAGTGGCACATGGAATATGAGCACATGGCCACTAGGTGGCGGGAGAGAGTCCCCTGCGGGGAGGCGGGGGAGTGAACCCCAGCTCTTCCCACCAGTGACCTGAACCAGAGTTTTCAAATAAACAGAGATTCTGCTTGTTAAGGCCTCCAGAGCATGCCTATTTAGTGATGAAAAGACCATACTTCAGAAGAAAACTTTATGGCCAATTCATTTTTAAAGACGTTTCCAACTTAAGGTTCTGAACGCAGACACTTTCCAGCAAAGCAGTCATTTACCAGCCCCAGGGACCTTGGTCTCCTTTGCTTGCACATTCACTGTTCTTAAAGCAGACTAGAACCGAGACAACATCTAGCTCACCCTTTAACCGCTTTTTCAATATGAAGGATTTTTATCTGTCACTGCTTCCTTTGGTTTATCTCTCTCCAGAGAGAAATTGCTAATACAAAAGCAATTAGCCCAAATCTGGGAGTGGAGAGCGGGAAGCCTTGGTGTCAGGGTAAAACTGGAGAATTGAACTAAGGATTGTGTCTGCATACATCTGCTTATTTTCTTTTGCCCTTCCTCAACCACTCTCTGCAACCCACTCCACCCCCCAGCCTCCCAAACTGCCCCAAGAAAAACTGGTTTGTGGACTTAAGGAAAGGAAGGTGACAGTGTCAGAGTGATGGCTATCTCAGGGATTTCCAAGGGCAACTTTGATTCCATGTGAGATCTGCCTTACCCCTAAACTACACGAAGTAACCTGTGATGGGAACCATGGGGAACAAGGTCAACGACCAGAGGCCAGACAGGGCCAGGCAGAGCTCAGCCATTCCCAAGAACCACCACAGACCCGTTGCTACTCCCCACCAACAGCTCTATGCTGTGAAGACCCCTCAACACTTTGGGCGCCCCCATAGGAGAAAGGGAGGAGGGGTGGAACCCTGACCTGGCTGAGTTTAAACCTAAACGATTGCGGAATTGTTGAATTGCCTGAGTTTACCTGAAAGAAACAAAAACCGAGGGCTTCGATCAGAGATGAAAGGGAATTATAGAAAAATGAGGGAAGTTCCACTTGTGCTCCCCGGAATATGTGGCCTGTGAAATGTGTTCACAACCAGGGAGATGACCAACATCTGAGTTCTGACCAAAGGGACACAGGCTGACTTCTGTTTCTGGACCTTGAACAAAGGGCAGGGAAATCACAGTTTCAGGGCACAAGCTACGATGCTCACAAAGAAGGAAGTGAGCCCCAGAAAATGAAACAACATTTTCTAAGTTGACATCTCTGTGAGGTGAACAAGTGTGATCCCCATTTTGCAAATGAGGAAACAGGCTGAGAGCGGTCGAATGACCTCTCCACAGTTGCTTGGCTAGTGGGGGTAATTGAGTTCAAACATGAACCCGTCAGTCCTACGCCTCAAACTTGCTCTCTTTTCATCACATCTTCACAATATGTGAAATGTTTGACTTTCTGAAATCAAAAAATAATAATAATAATAATCTAGGCATAACCACCATGATCTCACCGTACTTCTTGCTGATATTTTCAATACCCCATGCCAGGGTAAATAACTCCTTAAGAGTTAGCCATGGCATTGACACTCAACAACCATCCTTCCAGGAATATTTTTCCTTTTCCCTGTTTGTATACCTGCACTATCCAATACAGCAGCCACTTGCCACATGTGGCTATTGAGCACCTGAAATGTAAAGTATAAAACACACACCAGGGGCGCCTGGGTGGCTCAGTTGTTGAGCATCTGCCTTCAGCTCAGGTCATGGTCCCAGGGTCCTGGGATCGAGCCCCACATCGGGCTCCCTGCTCAGCGGGAAGCCTGCTTCTCCCCTTCCCACTCCCCCTGCTTGTGTTCCCTCTCTCGCTGTGTCTCTCTCTGTCAAATAAATAAATAAAATCTTTAAAAAAAATTTAAAAAATAAAAAATAAAACACACACCAAATCTCAAAGATGCAGTGCAGAATAAGAATGATAGCTCATTGAGAAGTTTTACATTGATTATGTGTTCAAATGATAATATTTGGGATGTATTGTGTTAAAATATATCAAAATTATTATTTCCCAAGGTCAGTGATTCAACAGAAAGACAAAAGGTTCTTAATACTAAGGTTTTGTTTAAGTCTATTTTTGCTTCTGGTATATTTTTTTTCCTTATGCTTTCATTTTGATGTGTTCCAGCGGCTATGAGGAATACCAGAAGTTAAATCTTGAGAAGGCAGCATGGTGGTGCAGAACTTTTAAAGATGCAGACCCTGGGGGCGCCTGGGCAGCTCAGTCCTTAAGCGTCTGCCTTCGGCTCAGGTCATGATCCCGGGGTCCTGGGATCGAGCCCCGCGTCGGGCTCCCTGCTCCGCGGGAAGCCTGCTTCTCCCTCTCCCACGCCCCCTGCTTGTGTTCCCTCTCTCGCTGTGTCTCTCTCTGTCAAATAAATAAAATCTTTAAAAAAAAATGCAGACCATGGTTCAAATCCTGGCCCTACCACTCCCTATTTATAGGCACCTGGGCAAGTTACTTAACTCTGCTACACCTGCTTTTTACCCCTGCAGAGAGGAAAGGATAGTAATAGCTGATGTTTACTAATGTTGTAAGGATAAAATGAAATAATAAACACAAAGTGACTGGTAGACCCTTTTTATTTTATATAAAGCCCTGCCAGACTCCCTGACCACCCTCATCTCATTTTGAGTTCACTCCTTATACTGTATTTTTTTTAAGATTTTATTTATTTATTAAGAGAGCGAGTGAGCACAAGTGGAGGGGAAGTGGCGAAGAGAGAGATAATCTCAAACCAACTCCCCACTGAGCATGGAGCCCAACACAGGGCTCAATCTCACAACCTGAGCTGAAATCCAAGAACTGCTGCTCAACCAACTGAGCCACCCAGGTGACCCCTTGAACTGTATTTAAAATTCACTCTGCAAAGGCAGTATGTGGAGAAATGTGACATGTAATAAATCTGTCAAAAAGTACAAAATTGTGGTTAGGGAAGGGAACTTCTACCTGGTTTGGGAAAGCACAGTAATTTGTTTTGGATGCCTCGGTTTCCCTATGTGTAAAAGAGGGAGAAGGTTACGTGGCAGTAACATTTGGAGACCCTAGGGGTGGGCCCAGATGTAGGCACAGAGGAGGTCTACAGGGTTAAACTGCCTGATCCACTGTAGACCTAACAGAGGGACATCACTGGGCTCTGATGGGGACTGAGTCCACAATGTGGTGGTCACTTTAACTTGGGTTTCTCTCATCGCTTTTCCTTCCTTTTCAGTTTCTGCAAAGAGAGCCTCCAGCCCTTGGGCCCCCAGCGTGCAAACTACTGGCACCCCCACTTGTCACTCAGATGTTCAATCCATGGTTACTGCTATTGTCTGGTTCTCTTCAGAAGCAATAGTTTAGGGAGACCCCTACTGGGCACGGTGTAGCACATTGGGGAGAGCTGTATGTTAGTTACAGGCAAAATGAAAAGGCTCATTGGAATAGAGTAGAACGTTTGTAACATTTTAAGGAGGATTTAATGACAAGTTACTGCCAGCTATGAAATGCATGCATCAAAAGAGATAACGCACGTGTAAGACAGCACATTGTGTAGAGTGGGCATTGTGGCTGGTGGCGGAGGTAAGTCTGGACCCCAGCTTCCTTCAGGCTCTGGCCAAGTAGTTGAGGCAAATCACGCCATCTCTCAGATGCCCTTCCTCATCCTTAGGGATTGGATACCTGAGCTCCCTTCCAATACTGAAATCTTTTATTCCTGTCACTTCAGAAATACCTACTTTTTTGTAATTAAAACAATCAAATAATTCTTCTGTTTCCTAATGTTCAAAACTAGCTACAAAACTAGCCCCCCAAATACCTAAATAAATCAAATCAATAAAATATTTATTTGTATGTTTCGACTGCTGAAACTCTTATCTTAGAAACATACAAAAACAGCAAACCACAAGCCTCTGTTTGGATAAAGCAAGCTTCCTGTCTAGCCGGGTAACTCATAATGGAGATGCTTTTCATCTTGCCAGTCACAGCTGTCCAGGTGGGTCACCCTTACATTGTAGTCACCCTTCTGATTTATGGTTTCCTGGATGTCTGGCATATTCCCACTGCAGCTCAGTCATGGAAGCAAAACCAAAAGATCCTCTGACCCCAAGAAACCATTGGAGGCAAAGGCTACAGCCCCAAGAATCTCAGACTCGGGCAGTGGAAGAGCCCAGCCCTGAGACTTTTTCTCCAATAAACAAACAAGACGTTCTGGGGCTGGCTTTGTTCTGGATATAAACACTAATGGTTTTCTTAAATCTTCCTTTAGTCAGTGCTGCCCTTTCATGGCACCCTAACATCCATGGCCCCTACCTGGTGACTACTTGGGTCCCTACTTCCATTATTCTTGCATTTCTGACTTGGAAATGTCACTTGTCTTTGTTAAGCGGCCTGTGTTAGGTAATTCTTGGTTTGCAAATGGGTGTGTGTGTGTCCTCTCTCCTTCAATAGGACACAAGTTCCCTGGGGTCGGATGGTGTACCTCCACTCCTCTCTATCCATGCCTTCCAGGCCCCGCTGCATCTGGCTGCACCTGGCGTACCTAGCATACCTGGTGCACCTAGCGTATCCACACATGAGCTGCCTCAAGGAAGAGGCAATGATAGGAGGGGCTGCCTCTGGAAAGTGCTCTCTGCCAGGAGCCTAAGGGCTTCGCCCTAGGCTGCAGGAATAAGCCCCAGCCCTGGGGTCTGGATCACATTTCTAGAACAGACAAGATGCAGAACAGGGTGGAGCTTCTCCCTTCAGCAGGGCATTAGGTGTTAGAATCCAGTCCCAACTCTGGTGACGCCCCAGTCACTTCCACCTGCACCATCAGCACAGAGTCCTCACCCCTCTTGTTTGATTTGAATAAACTGAAAGTAACTAGCCCAGGCTCCTTCTGTCATCAGAAGGGGGTTTCTGTAAGATTAAACAGAGATACGTCAACGCAAATATCTAAAACGTAAGCTGTGAGTGAAGCCAGGTGTTTCTCTGGTCAAGCCAGGTGTTGGGGCCCCTTGGCAGGGCTCCTTCTTGAATGTCCACTCAGCAGCTCCTCCTCTGTGCCATGTCCCCCTCTGGGAACAAGGCTTGAAAATGGGAAGGGAGTCAGATGAAATGAAGGCCCCTCCCCTGTCCCAAGGGAAATGAATTTTGGCTAACTTTTTTTTGGTTCGCTTTCTCTATTAGTTACTCAAATAGCCACTACTTTTTTTTTAAGATTTTATTTATTTATTTGACAGAGAGAGAGTTAGTGAGAGCAGGAACACAAGCAGGGGGAGTGGGAGAGGGAGAAGCGGATTTCCCACTGAGCAAGGAGCCCGATGCGGGGCTTGATCCCAGGACCCTGGGATCATGACCTGAGCAGAAGGCAGATGCTTAAACGACTGAGCCACCCAGGCACCCCTAGCCACTACTTCTTGCCAGGGCCTGGGGCCTCCACTTGCTACAGGCAGAGAGAGGGTACAAGAGTCTTTCATTAGCTGGAGTATATCACAGGTGGGTAAAAGACCACAAGCCTGCCCTGAGACCCAGCCTCAGAAGAGCAGGCACCTGTCAACATCCGTGGGCCAGAGGCAGGGTCTCAGGATAGATGGGCTCCAGAAAAGTCCTTTATCTTTATGTACTAAGTACAACCAGTTTTCCCACATGACAGAGCCAACTCAGCCCAGACATGGCCCTTGTGGTGAAAGGGGAAGTGACAGCATGCCTGCCTGTGCATGCTTATGTGCCCGCATTCCCTCAAGAGTGTGTGGTAGCTCTGCAACACGCCTCTCCGACCAGCTCACCCTTTACCACCTGGGCTCAGATCCAGCTGCAAAGAAGATCCAGGCACTGGATGGGACACTGCCTAAGACCCTTAGCATCTGTGGTGGCCTGACTCACAGGTGGCCTCCATTCCTCTCTCATTTGATCAGTCATCAAGGGCTCTCTGGCTGGGAGTCCTCGAAAAAACAAATCTAACTGGGTAGCCACCAGCATGTCTGCCTGTCAGCCAATCCATCTGCTGCTGCTGCTGTCAGGTTTCCTCCTGACAGGACTCAGACTAGCCTTGTCTTGTCCAGTAGGGCAGCTGCAAAGATTTTACACCATGGAGATGGCTGAGGCCCAGTCATCTGCTGCTAGAGAGCCCAAAATGCATCAAGAAAGCAGAGAAGCATGGTAAGATTGCTATCACCCATGAGTTTGTGGGTTTGTAGTACTGCATTTTCCCCCACCTCAGTCCTCACCACTGCTACCTGGACAACCACTCCCATCTTCACTGCCCAGCCCGTCAGATGGGATTTCCTACACCCCATCACTTCCTGGCCTCCGGTTCCTGCCTTGCTCTCTTCCCCAGGACCTAGCCCAACAGCTCATAGGGGCATCCCATCCAGCTTGGCAAAAGGGCACATGGCCTAACGCTAAACCATTCCTCCCTAAACTCTGGATCTAGAAAACCCTAAGTGGACAAGCATCCTTCCTTCCTAAGAGCCTCAGAGGGCCTGGTTTCCTTTGCAGACCCTTCTAGGTAGTCCAGGATGACATTAAGTGGGCTCTTATAACTCCATGCCAGCATGCCCCTCACAGCTGACCACCACTGCAGGCTATTCTGAGCCCAACATGGGCACAGAAGCAAAAGGGACAAGTGGCTAATGAGCCCCATGAGAAATCTCCCAACTGTGTGTCTATCTTTGTGAGACTGCCAATGATTTTCTGAGACCCACCCTAACATCAAGCCTCCTAAGCTATACACCCCACAAAACCATCAAAATAGAAAAAAAAAAAATCACTGTTGATGGCAGTAATATCTGGGCCACAATATCTGTCCCTAAGCAGAGACAGAGCACTGTACTTTCTACAACGAACTCTTCTGCACTGATTGCTCACCCTAAGTTCACATACTTTTTAAAAACTAATAGGGGCACCTGGGTGGCTCAGTCAGTTAAGCGTCTGCCTTTGGCTCAGGTCATGATCCCAGGGTCCTGGGATCGAGCCCACGTCGGGCTCCCTGCTCCGCGGGAAGCCTGCTTCTCCCACTCCCACTCCCCCTGTTTGTGTTCCCTTTCCCACTGTGTCTCTCTCTGTCAAATAAATAAAATCTTTAAATAAAATAAAATAAATAAAACTAATAAAAACTTCTAGGGGGATGCCTGGGTGGCTCAGTTGGTTAAATGTCTGTCTTCAGCTCAGGTCATGATGCTAGGGTCCTAGGATCGAGTCCCTCATCGGGCTCTTTGCTCAGCAGGAAGCCTGCTTCACCCTCTGCCTGCCACTCCCCCTGATTGTGCACTCTCTCTCTCTCTCTCTCTCACAAACAAATAAAATCTTAAAAAAAACAAACTTCTAGGAATTTCAATACTACAGTATCCAATTTATATATCCTAAAATCTCAGTAGCAGTAGAAAAATCCTTCATCAACTACGCTTTTATATATACATACATATGATAAGTATCATGATATATACGCCATATATGTGTGTAT
>NW_027397072.1:38062685-38097817 GCF_003265705.2 Callorhinus ursinus | reverse complement strand
TATATATATATATATATATATATATATATATATAATATAGCCATGATACACTAGCCAATATGAATGAAACCAGACCAGGCATTTTCTCACTCACCCACCATGCGCTCAGCTCTGTGCTGTGAGGATACTAAAGCAGCATTAGGGCCCAGGGTCTGTCTCTAAAGAGTTCACTGAGCACATAGGGATGAAAAACATGCATATATACCACCACTGCCTGACCACTAGCAGGTCATTCCACCTCAGTTTCCACATGGGCACTTCCTGTTCTATCAGCTCCCCTCAGGTCTCTCCTCTTCCAACTCATGCCAATTCTATGCCCATTCATTCCACAGTTCCAGCACCAAGTGCTACATCTCTCATTTTTCATCTCTTTCCACAGCCTTTATCCATCCCACTTGGATCCATCTGCTATCCATCCAGGACCTCACTAGTTCTGATACGTGATGAAGATGAAGTAGGATGTTTTGCTTTCAGAAGGCCAGTCCAGACAAAGTGGCCATGTCCTGATTCCAGGGCCAAGAAGAAAAGATGGAGAAAGTAGAGACCCCAGATGGGCCAATGTATTATCATCATGAAAGGACCCTGGTTAAAGACACCCCAGACATACTTGGAGCAGCCCTGTCCATCAACAGCACCTATCTTTTGTACCTGAGTTTAATTGTGTCAGAACATTCTGAAAAAATAAGTTCTTAGGTTTAGAACCAACTGCCTTTTCACCTCAAAGCCCCACTGCACCCCTAGGCCAAACACACCACCACCCCATTACCCACAAATACTTGGAGGTTTACCAGCAAGAGCTCCTTAATATCATACAGGATTGCTGTTAAAGGAGATGAGTGATCTAGGAATTCTTAGGCTTCCACAAGTATGAATACCCTACTAGTCCAAGGTTTCCTGGATGACTCGAGGTTCAAGGATTGGGTTCCTTCTCTGAGAATAATTTCCCAGCTTGTCTCAGAGAAAAACTTAACATATGCTACATCATCTTTCCATCCCCACCTCCACCTGGGAGATCCTTGGACCTACTGAACAGTTACCTTGTCTAACTGTTTAAATTCTTCATGTACAGCTGTTTCAAGGAAAGTAAAACTTTAAGAAACTTTTTTAAAGCTTTTTAAAAGCTACAACCAAGCAGGTGCCAGGGGTAGCTCCCATTATTCTATTCTGTAGTCCCCAAGCTGGCCCTCAGAATGTAACCGAATCAGTTAGAGCCATTTTATAGGGAACTAAGTGAAAAGCCACAGTTGGAAACCCAGACCCAGTGTGAATCACCTCAACTCACTGCTAATGTCATCTTTTGATATAATCTGGAGTTGTGGAAATGCCAATCTTTTCACAGAATTTCTCTCCAGGCTGGGAGAATTTCAAATGTTTCTTAAGCATGCTCTCACTAGAGCCTCACTTACACTCCCATACATCAGGCCCCTTTGTCATTTAGAAATGTTGGAAACTTCTAGGACTAGAATAACTCAGTGGCCCACTCTGAACCTCAAAGGCTATCAGATAAGACGAAGCCCCAGAAAGACAAATATAGAAGAGCGAGAGTCAGGAGTTTGAAGAAGCTGCCGGAATCCTGGGTAGCAACTATCTATAAGCATTCTCGTCCTCAAATCAGGCTTGGGGTAAGATAATAATATCTTGCCAAGGAACATGATTTTTAAAAAAATTTTTTGAAAGATTTTATTTATATATTTGAAAGAGAGAGACTGCACGTGCATGCACAAGCAGGGGCGGGGGAGCGGGTTTATAAAATGGGCTAACAGAGATGTCCTCCCTCAACTCTCTTCACCCTGCTTTCCTAAATTAACAAAGCTCTTGTTGTAATTCCCAGAACCACACCTAAACTCACTTAAAAAATTACAATCTAATAAAAAAATAAAACTAAAAAAGTAAATAAAATTATAGTCTGACTCTTGATGGATCCTTATGGCTGCATGGCTTACACCACATTCAATCTCATTACTGTGCCCTCTTTGATCCTTCCTGGTCCTGCCCCAGGCCTTACTGGTGCTCCCAGCCCCCAAAGCCCTCAGCTATCTCTCAGTGGTCTTCATTCAGACCTGCCCTCTTGTGCTCTGTCAATGACTCTTAAAGGGGACAGGGCTTGTCGGTTTGTTTTTAATTTGGGTCTCAACCATATTCCAGTGGCATCTTAGGGAACAAATTACAAATATTTATCAAGCACTTATCAGGTGCTTAATACATGCTAGGCCCTATACAAAGTATCTTAAGTAGTTTATCACATTTACTCCTAACAACATATTCCATTTGGCTGAGGTTCTTATCTTCATTTCACAGAAAGACTTGTACCAGTCTTTGTGGGGTGCCATTTTCCAGGTATATCCAGCCAATCAAGCTTGTTATTTCCTTACTGATGTGGGTCCATGTTGGCTATCAATTACTAAGAGATGTGAATTAAAATTTCCCACTGTGGCTATGGGGGGGGTGGAACCCTTGCTGGGACAGCATGGTCTCAGGACCCTCAGGGTCACAGAAAGACCGGGGGTGCCTGAGTGTGGCAGAGTTCCCAGGTATCAGAGTGGGGAAGCTGGCTTCAAAGACAGCCAAGGAGCGGGCTCTCAGCTCGGGGTTGCCATAAACTGTGATCCACAGAACAGTCGGGCCACTGCTCCTCCAGCAGGGACCCAACAAGGGGCAGATCCAGGGAGACTCCCCTTCCTCCCATGGGAGGAGCGGTGCAGGAGTGCACTGCAGGGATCTGCTAGGTTTGGAGACTTCACACGGGGTCGTGTGCCAGAGATAGAAACGCTTGATCACAGGCCAGGTGAGCACGGAGTGTGGCCAGAGACCGGGGAGACGGGAGTGATTGACTGCTTTTCTCTGGGGGCGCACTGAGGAGTGGGTCCCCGAGTTCTTGGCTCCTCTGGGACCAGAGATTGGGAGGCCCGCCATTTTCACTCTCGTCCTCCAAAGCTGTACCAAAAGCTTGCAGGGAACAAAAGCTCCCGAGAGCAAACCCAAGCAGATTACTTAGCCTGGCCTGGCAAGGGCGGGGCACTTCCAGCTCCAGCAAAGACATTTGTGAATCACGGCAACAAGCCCCTCCCCCAGAAGATCAGCAAGAACAGCCAGCCAAGACCAATTTTACCGATCAATGAGACCAGCAGAACTCCAGCACTAGGGGAATACAGCACATAGAATTCATGGCTTTTTTCCCCCTGATTCTTTAGTCTTTCAAAGTTAATTTTTTTAATTTTCTTTTTTTCTTTTTATATATTTTTTTAATTTTTCTTTTTCCATTTTTCAACCAACATCTTATCAATCCATTTTAAAAAATCTTTTTTATTTTTCATTTTTAGAGTCATATTCTATCCCTTCATAGTAGTTAACCTTATTTTTGGTATATATATATAAGTTGTTCTCTCTTTAAAATTTTGGGATACAGTCCCTTCCAACAGACCAAAATATACCCTAAATCTCTAGTGTATGGCTTTCTTCTAGTCTCCTGCCTGATCACATTCTCTCCCTTTTGTTTTTTTTTTTTTAATTTCTCTTCTTTCTTTTTTCAACCAACTTCTTATCAATTCCTTTTATAAAATCTTTTATAATTTTCATCTTTACAGTCATATTCCATCCCTTCATCGTATTTACCCTTATTTTTGTGCATATATAAGTTTTTCTTTCTTTAAAATTTTGGGAGGCAGTTTCTTCTAACAGACCAAATACACACAAAATCTAGTATGTGGCACTGATCTATTCACCAGCCTGATCATATTTGATCATATTCTTTTTTTTATCTTTTCCTTTTTCTTTCTTTTTTTCCCTTTTTTCTTTCTTTCCCTTTCTTTTTCCCCAGTTTCAGGTCTCTTCTGATTTGTTTAGTGTATATTTTTCCGGGGTTGTTCTTACCCTGTTAGCATTTTGCTCTCTCGTTCATCTATTCTCCTCTGGACAAAACAACAAGATGGAAAAAATCACCTCAAAAAAAAGAACAAGAGGTAGTACGAACTGCCAGGGACCTAATCAATACAGACATTAGTAAGATGTCAGAACTAGAGTTCAGAATGATAATTATAAAGATACTAGCTGGGCTTGAAAAAAGCATGGAGATCAATTAAAAATGGACGCTCTAACTGCTAGGATAAATTAGGCAAAAAAGAGAATCAGTGATATAGAAGACCAAATGATGGAAAATAAAGAGGCTGAGAAAAAGAAAGATAAACAACTACTGGATCATGAGGACAGAATTCAAGAGATAAGTGATACGATAAGATGAAACAATATTAGAATGATTGGGATCCCAGAAGAAGAAGAAAGGGAGAGAGGGGCAGAAGGTATAGTGGAGCAAATTATAGCAGAGAACTTCCCCAATCTGGGGAAGGAAACAGGCATCAAAATCCAGGAGGCACAGAGAACCCCTCTCAAAATCAATAAAAATAGGTCAACACCCTGACATCTTATAGTAAAACTTACAAGTCTCAGAGACAAAGAGAAAATCCTGAAAGCAGCTCGGGACAAGAGGTCTGTAACCTATAATGGTAGAAACATTAGATTGGCAACAGACTTAGTCACAGAGACCTGGAAGGTCAGAAAGGACTGGCATGATATATTCAGAGCACTAAATGAGAAAAATATGCAGCCCAAGAATACTATATCAGCTAGGCTGTCATTGAAAATAGAAGGAGAGATAAAAAGCTTCCAGGACAAACAAAAACTAAAGAAATGTGCAAACATGAAACCAGCCCTACAAGAAATATTGAAAGGGGTCCTCTAAGCAAAGAGAGAGCCTAAAAGTAACACAGACCAGAAAGGAACAGGGACAATACACAGTAACAGTCACCTTACAGGCAATACAATGGCACTAAATTAATACCTTTCAATAGTTACCATGAATTTAAATGGGCTAAATGCCCCAATCAAAAGACACAGGCTATCAGATTGGATAAAAAAAACAAGACCCATCGATCTGCTGTCTGCAAGAGACTCATTTTAGACCCAAAGACACCTTCAGATTGAAAATGAGGGGGTGGAAAACCACTTACCATGCTAATGGGCACCAAAAGAAAGCTGGGGTGGCAATCCTTATATCAGACAAATTAGATTTTTAAACCAAAGACTTTAATAAGAGATGAGGAAGGACACTATATCCTACTTAAAGGGTCTATCCAACAAGAAGATCTAACAATTGTAAATATCTATGCCCCGAACATGGGAGCAGCCAATTATATAAGGCAATTAATAACAAAAGCAAAGAAACACATCGACAACAATACAATAATAGTAGGCAACTTTAACATCCCTCTCACTGAAATGGAAAAATCATCTAAGCAAAAGATCAACAAGGAAATAAAGACTTTAAATGACCAAATGGACTTCACAGACATATTCAGAACATTCCATCCCAAAGCAACAGAATACACATTCTCCTCTAGTGTCCATGGAACATTCTCCAGAATTGATCACATCCTAGGTCACAAATCAGGTCTCAATCAGTACCAAAAGATTGGGATCATTCCCTGCATATTTTCCCACCACGATGCTTTGAAACTAGAATTCAATCACAAGAAAGTCAGAAAGAACTCAAATACATGGAGGCTAAAGAGCATCCTACTAAAGAATGAATGGGTCAACTAGGAAATTAAAGAAGAATTTTTAAAATTCATGGAAACCAATGAAAATGAAAACACAACTGTTCAAAATATTTGGGATGCAGCAAATGTGGTCCTAAGAGGAAAGTATATAGCAAGACACACCTTTCTCAAGAAACAAGAAAGGTCTCAAATACACAACCTAACCTACACCTAAAGGACCTGGCGAGAGAACAACAAATAAAGCCTAAACCCTGCAGGAGAAGAGAAATAATAAAGATCAGAGCAGCAATCAATGAAATAGAAACCAAAAGAACAGTAGAACAGATCAATGAAACTAGGAGCTGGTTCTTTGAACGAATGAATAAGATTGATAAACCCCTGGCCAGACTTATCAAAAAGAAAAGAGAAATGACCCAAATCAACAAAATCATGAATGAAAGAGGAGAGATCACAACCAACACCAAAGAAATAGAAACAATTATAAGAACATATTATGAGCAACTATATGCCAGCAAATTAGATAATCTGGAAGAAATGGATGCATTCCTAGAGACGTATAAACTACCAAAACTGAACCAGGAAGAAATAGAAAACCTGAATAGACCTATAACCACTAAAGAAATTGAAGCAGTCATCAAAAATCTCCCAACAAACAAGAGCCCAGGGCCAGATGGCTTCCCAGGGGAATTCTACCAAACATTTAAAGAAGAATTAATACCTATTCTTCTGAAACTGTTCCAAAAAATAGAAATGGAAGGAAAACTTCCAAACTCATTTTATGAGGCCAGCATTACCTTGATCCCAAAATCAAACAAAGACCCCATCAAAAAGGAGAATTACAGACCAATATCCTTGATGAACATGGATGCAAAAATTCTCACCAAAATACTAGCTGATAGGATCCAACAGTACATTAAAAGGATTATTCACCATGACCAAGTGGGATTTATTCCTGGGTTACAAGGTTGGTTCAACATCTGCAAATCAATCAATGTGATACAATACATTAATAAAAGAAAGAACAAGAACCATATGATCCTCTCAAAAGATGCAGAAAAAGCATTTGACAAAGTACAGCATCCTTTCTTGATCAAAACTCTTCAGAGTATAGGGATAGAGGGTACCTACCTCAATATCCTATAAGCCATCTATGAAAAACCCACACCTAATATCATTCTCAATGGGGAAAAAACTGAGAGGCTTTCCCCCTAAGGTCAGGAACACAGCAGGGATGTCCACTATCACCACTGCTATTCAACATAGTACTAGAAGTCCCAGCCATAGCAATCAGACAACAAAAAGAAAACAAAGGCATCCGAATCAGCCAAGAAGAAGTCAAACTCTCACTCTTTGCAGATGATATGATACTTTATGTGGAAAACCCAAAAGACTCCAAACTATGGAAAGAGCCAAGATGTCCATCAACAGACGAATGGATAAAGAAGATGTGATATATATATATATATATATATATACACACACACATATATATACATACACACACACACATATACATACAATGGAATATTATGCAGCCATCCAAAGAACGAACTCTTGCCATTTGCAACGACGTGGATAGAACTAGAGGGTACTATGCTAAGCAAAATAAGTCAATCAGAGAAAGACATGTATCCTATGATCTCACTGATATGAGGAATTCTTAATCTCAGGAAACAAACTGAGGGTTGCTGGAGTGGTGGGGGGTGGGAGTGATGGGGTGGTTGGGTGATAGACATTGGGGAGGATATGTGCTATGGTGAGTGCTGTGAATTGTGTAAGACTGATGAATCAGACCTGTACCTCTGAAACAAATAATACATTATATTTAAAAGAAAGAAAGAAGATAGTAGGAAGGGAAAAATGAAGGGGGGGAATCGGACAGGGAGATGAACCATGAGAGACTGTGGACTCTGAGAAACAAACTGAGGGTTCTGGTTGTTTTCAAACTATATATTGATGGTGATTTCTCATATATTTTAATTCCTTCTACCATCTTATTTTGTGCAGTTTGTCCATTTTTTCTGTTTCTTGTTTTTTTCTTCTCTTAGATGGTTTGAGTTCCTTCATTTTGTTTTTATTATGCCATTAATGTTTTGTTTACTGGTTTGAGAATTATATATTTTATCTCTATTATTTTGATGCTCACCTCCAAGAACATTTTTTTTAGATTTTATTTATTTATTTATTTATTTAAAAAAGAGAAAGTGGGGGGAGGGGGAGAGGGAGAGAGAGAATCCCAAGCAGACCCCACACTCAGCACAGAGCCCATCACAAGGCTTGATTCCATGACCCCAGGATCATGACATGAACCGAAATTAAGAGACGGACATTTAACTGACTGAGCCACCCAGGCACTCCTCGCCTCCAAGAACTTTCAACATCACATCTAATTTAACAAAATCAAAAATTTCTCAATATTTTCCCTCTCCTCTAGGAAATAAAAAAAAGAACCACAGAATGCTTTAACCCTAATCTCTCCCCTCTCCAAACCTACTGTTGCCCAGAATTACAGTTCCCCCACAAATTAGACATATTATTATCATTTTAAACAGTTAATATTTGTTTAGCTTTATCTAAACCTTGACCATTTTCATGGCCCACCATCCCTTCTTACATCCCAGGCCTTCCCAGTTGGGTCATTTTCCCCACCCTGTAGTACTGCCCTTGGAAGCTGCTTTAATAAAGTTCTCTTGGTATGAATCCTCTCATCACTAACAACTTTGCATGGGTTCTTACTCTTATATGATAGTTTTACTGGGTACACAACCCTAAGTTGATAGCATTTACTCACAATACTATGAAAATACTACTGCACTGTTTTCTGGCTTTACTATCACTGTTGAAGAGTCTGCCATCATTCTAATTGTTGTTCCTCTGTAACAAACCAACTCTTGGCCAACTCTAGTGTTCACCCTCAGCTGCAGAATAAGTTTCCCATTGCATCTGGCATCAAACTGTTTCTTTTATCAGTTCAGTCATGTTTTTAAAAATATTTTATTTAAAACTAGTTTATCCAGCTTTTTCAGACATCTTTCACTGGGAGATATTACTCTATATAACTAGTCATCCATATTGCTAGAAATGAAAATCCTTTTTATTTTTTAATCCACCTTAACTGGCTGGCTCTTGGTTCCAACACTCCATTAAAACTACTTTTGTGAAGGTCTCCTAATTGTCAAATCCAATGGACTCAATCCTTGGTTTGCCTGACTTCTGCAGCATTGGGCACCGTTGGCCATTTCCACTTCGTTTTCCCTTTGGCTTCTGTGTTGCCTGGTTTTTCTTCTGGCCTCTGGCTCCTCAGTCTCCTTTACTGACAATTCTTGTACTACCTGCCCTCAGATGGTGGTTGTCCTGGACATATTCCTTTTGAACCCCCAGATCCTCCAACACCCTTTTCCATCCAGCTCTGGTCCCTAGGAGGCTAACCTATATGGGACTACATCCACTGGGCTCCCCTGCTGTCTGGATTTCAGTCAGGTTTAGCCAAAAGGAGAAACGGAGAGGAAGTCAGAAGCAGAGAGGTGAGAGATGAGAGCATTTATTCCCCTAGCTCCTCACCCAGCTCCTTCAGGGTGGCCCTCTCCATTCAGCTACTCTAAGTTCTGGGAAATTCAATGACCACTTCCAACTGTGCATCAACAGTCAAATTGTTATTATTTCCTCATCCCAGACAGACATATTCAACCACCATCTGGAGAAATTTACCTATAAATCCCAAAGGCATACCAAATTCATGTATCCAAACTTTAATGCAATAACTCCTCCTACATCACTCTGCCCAAAGTAAACAAAGTCGATAATCCCCCTGGCTTCCAGGTAGTGTTAGATAATGCCACTTTAGTGGGTCAACCTATAAGTCTCAGAGTTATCCTCAACTTTTGTTTCCTGAATTCCCACTCCTATCCAATTGGTCACTAAGTCTATTCTGATTTCACTGTGGAAAAATCTCAATTCTGTCTCTTATACTCTCCCCTTACCCTTGCTGCCTTATTTCAGGGCATCATCACTTCCCCCAGACTTTCTGTCTCCCTGCTTTGAGCCTGGCCCAGTTCCAGCCCTTTCTACGCCATAGTGGGAAAATGAACTTGCTGAAATGCAAAACTGACTGTATCACTCAGATCTCCTTCGCCTAGTATACAAGGCCCTTCTTAATCTGGTCCCTGCCTACTACCTAGTCTCATCTCTCATCACTTCCTGCAGAGACCCTACCTCAAGTCCTTTTGCCTGATACTCCCCACCCCTCTAATGTACTATTCCTCCTTTAAGACTCAGTACCAGGGGTGCCTGGGTGGCTCAGTCATTAAGCATCTGCCTTCGGCTCACGTCATGATCCAGGGTCCTTACCGTAGCAGATGCTCAGGAATGTGCTCTCCCATGCTCCCAAACTCAATCAACCAATCTTCCTCTTGATCTCTTGAACATCAGAGCATTTGTAACATTAAATATTTTTATTAAATATTTTTGTCTGTCTTCCCCAAAACCTGTTAGCCTCTTAAGATCAGAGACCAATTCTTATTCAGCTTCATTTTTCCAGTGTTTATCATAGTGCCCTTCACGTAGTGGGATCAATAAATGTACACCCCTTTTCCTTGAGGTCCATTGTCCCAGTCTTCTGTGTTGTAAATCAACCAGATCATGCATAGCTCAGCATCTACTTTTGAATCCTTACTCCTCTCATCCCCTCCTGTCTATATCTGAGCAGCCAGTTAGGACAGAGGTAGATGTCAGTACTGTCCATCTATAAACCAGTTCAAATTATTTCTCAGGTCTACTCTTTCAGATGAGTGGCTCAGTACTTCTCAGCATTATACAAGTCAACATTTTTTTGAGAATCCAGACTATTTCAC
The DNA here is from genome assembly GCF_003265705.2 of Callorhinus ursinus. Lineage (NCBI taxonomy): Eukaryota > Metazoa > Chordata > Mammalia > Carnivora > Otariidae > Callorhinus > Callorhinus ursinus. The sequence continues at coordinate 38,087,415 of NW_027397072.1, read as the reverse complement.
AACAAAACTACGTATAACTTTGAAATAAGTCAAACCATTAAGGGGAACAGCCAACTCTCCCACAAATTATAAATCTTCAGGCTATCAAACCAACAACCCATCTAAAACAAATAAAGATTCTTTTAAAATGTAAATTGATGTTGTTAACTCTTGTTTTAGTCAGTTCACAGTCATGGTCAGTCAGAACAGTCTCCTAATGGATATGTGATTTCCAACAAAGTAAATAAAACAGATTGTCTTGCCCCACCCATTTTCTTAGTAAACTATACTTTACTAACCTGATTTATTTCTGGGCACAAGCTAAGTTTATATCCTGCTACAGAGAACAAAAAAATAAGCCTTTATCTACACAGGGATGATATAGTTTCACTGTCACAACCTAAGATAGGCCTTACGAAACAAATGACCATGTTGTTTAAGTATTGCCAGAAATAATAACTTACAAATAACTTTTCTAAAAACCAAAGCCATCATTATGAGAATATCCCAAACATTTGATCAGACTTCACAACTAAGTTAAACCACCAATTTAAATAAATATTAAAGAAATGCAAAACAATTCAAAAACTGCATGATAGAAATTCTCTGAATACTGGCTTCCCTATCAAAAGTCTGCATCAGCAAAATTCCTGTCCTCAGTTCCCTATACGGGAGGATAAATCCATATCTGGGTAAACAAAGCAATAATAAGACACCAACAATAACTTCATGGTAAAATACACCTAAGTGTGACAAGTGTCACATTTTTCCATTTCTAAAAATGGAACGTTTTGTTTTTGCACCTTCCCATGCTCTTTTTCAGCAGCCAGGGAGAGGGTTTCATGCACTTCTACAAGGCATAGTCCTGCCTTTGATATGGTTCCCCATCCCTGGTTATGTTAGAACAGAATGCAATGATCCAGGAGCCAATTAGATGTGAAACATAACCATTTAAATAAAATTTCATTTAAATCAATAACCATTTATTAAGCACTCATTGTGCTCTGAGGGACAAGAAAATAACAAGGAAATGATCTAAACCTCCAGGAACAGCTGGAATCTAGAAAAGAGGAATGGATGTGAAATAGTGTGGCACAGGACAGATATGATAAATAACAGAATAGAAATGGAAAAAAAAGATAATCTAGGCATATGGGAGAGGGAGAGAGAGAATAACCCCTATTGGGCATTGCCCTGGAGTAGATTGCCTTAACAGGTACTAAGGTGGGAATTCAATAAGAGAATATGTAGAGCATTCTTGCATTCTCTCTCTTGATCCCCACTGCCACCCTGCCTTAACTCTCCTCGTAAAAGCCAGTCACTGCTCTATTCTGGGAATGAAGAGAGAAACAAAGAGAGAGAGAATCCAGAATCCTTGCTCACTTATGGCTAGGCTGGAGATTTGGGAAGACAGCAGTGCCCATAGGAACCCCTGAAAAGCCATACCCTTGGCACCTGGTCACCACCTGTCTCCCCTGGCAGATTCCCCACTTCTCTCTTTCTTTGCAGTCTTTTTCAGTGCTAACTGGCCTGCTAACTCTCCCTGAGAATGTCTTCCCTCCCCCACCCCCTTGAATCATGACGTTTTTCCACCTGACCTGCCCTTCTCTCTCGATCAGCACATATTTATGTCTCACCCAGGCATCAAGGTCTGGCTCAAAGGTCATCGGCTTTTGAAAAATACAAATAAATTAAGTAAGTAAGTAAGTAAGTAAGTAAGTAAGTAAATGCTACAAATTATTAAGAACACACTTCCTTCTGGGAACACATTTATCTCCTCTAACTCTCACAACCACCATGGCAGGTAGGTGTTAACTACACCCATTTACAGGTAAAGAAGCAGGTTCAAAGAGTATAAGAGCACACAGCTAGTCAGTGAGAAGGCTGAAATTCAAGCACAGGTGTGCTGAGTCCAGATCCTATTTCCTTGACCACAGAATTATTTTACCTCCAAATCCAGCTGCTATCAGCCCTGACCCCACACTAGGATCACCTGATGCCCAGGCCATGGCTCAGACCAATCACGAAGAATCTCTGGGGTGGAGCCCTCTACATTTTAATGCTCCCAAGGGAACTCCAATGTAGACCCAGGATTGAGAACCACTACCTTACTTTATCTCCTTCACCTTTTCAAAGGTACCTCTTGCTCCCTCTGAATTCCCACACCACTCTGTTTCTACCTTTAATCATTCAATCATTCATTCACTCACTGATCCCTTACTGGGTACTAGTCACTACACAGAGCTCTGGGGATCAGCATGAAACAAGACCATACCTCCTGTCCTTATGCAGCTACTCTTAAATGTAATAAAGGCACAAATGTGAAAAGGCAAAACTTTAAAACTTGTAGAACAAAATATAGTAGAATATCTTTGTAATTTGGGGCAGGGAGAGATTTCTTAAGTAAGACACCAAAGGCATAAACCATAAATGGGAAACTGATCAATCTGATACCATTTTAAATATTAAACATTTTTTCACTAAAAGATACCATTAAAAAGTGGAAAGGCAAGTCACAACCCGGGATATAAAATTTGCAATATAAAATTTGTCACAAAAGATTGGTATTCAGAATATATAAAGAACTCCTACAAATAAACAAGAAAAAAATCCAGCAGGAAAAAGTATATGCATTTCATAGAAGAGTAAATACAAATGGCTAAGAAACATTTGAAAAGATTCTCTACCTCATTAAAAATTAGAGAAATAGAAATTAAAATATAGTAAGATACCATTTTACACCAAATGGATTGTCAAAATTTTTAAAGTTTGGCTACATCAAGTGTTGCCAAGAATGTAGAGTGATGGGGATGTGAGATACTGCTAATGGGTGTGTAAATTAGTACTGCAAACAATTGCAATACAATGTAATAAGTATATAATAGGTGGAGCAGGAAGTGACTAGGACATATGGCAGGTGAAGCAGAAAAGGGCCCATGAAGGCTGAGATGTAAGGATGAATAACAGTTACTCGGCCAAAGAAAGGGAGGGGTGTTGCGGGTAGAAGGAGGGTGAGCATGATACATTCAAGGCCAAAAAGGGGAGTGTGCAAGGGCCAGGTCAAGAGGCCCAGAAACTGTGCCCAGAAGACTGGATTCTAAGAGCCATGGGAAACTACTGAAGGGTCTTCAGCAAGGACATAATACTCATTCCTTCATTCAACAAAAAGTCACTGGCACTTGCCATTGGACAGGCCCCACATAGGCTCTGGCTCTACATGAATGATTGCATCTGTTCTAGAAATATTACTCTAGATGTAGGGTGGAGAACAGGTTGGAGGGTCACACAACTAGAAGCAGGGAGACTACTGAGGAAGTGAGCTGGAGGTTGTCATCTGGACTGGGGAGCAACAGAAGCAGAGGGTGTAAATGCACAGAGACATGAGGTACTTGGAAAGTAAAAGGAACTAAGCATGGTGGTTCATTAGACATGAGGTTAGAGTGGTGAATAAGGTGAAAGATTCAAGGTGATGCCCTAGGTATCTGGATGGATGGTGCGACTTTCATGGGCAGAAATCAAAAAGGAGGGCGAGAAGTGGAGTAGTTTGGCATAGTTAAGGGACAGACAGAAGAAGACTAGAGAAGAGACTGGGAAAGGAATCGCTGAAGGAAAAGCTGGGTGGTATTGAAGAAACTGGGGCAAGAGGGGGTAGTTTAAGAAGAAAATGATCAATAGTGTGAAATGCCGCAGAGAAGTCAAGTTTTTTTGTTGTTTTTTGTTAAAAGGCTAAAAATGATCATTGACTATGGGGACAAGGATGGCCTTCATGAAAGAAGTTACAATCAAGTGGAGGGAGGAAGCAAAAGCGTTGAGGGCTGAGGAGTGGGAGGGAAAACAAGAGAGGGCACTTTTTTAAGAGAAACAAAGCAGTTTTGTTTTGTTTTGATTTAGATAAGCAAGACATGAGAGGGTTTGGTAAGAAGGAGCCAGTAGAGAGTAAAAGGTCAAAGATGAGGGGAGAGATACCAACAGCAAGGTCCTTGAGAAGATGGGTATTCCATTTCAACCCTTACTGGGTATACTTCAATTCAATTCTAGCAATAACTATCCAGAGTTAGCGTAGACCCCACAAGTTAAAGGGCGTGGTCCCCAATAGGACTCTCCTGACCAGAGACCACCCACACTTCTGACTGACTGGCTAAATTCAGAAGTTCAGAAGTTCCCAAGACCCCCTCAGGTTTTTTAATTAGAAAGATTCACAGAGGGGGGGCGGAGCAAGATGGCAGAGGAGTAGGAGACCTGGATTTCATCTGGTCTCAGGAATTCAGCTGAATAGGGATCAAACCATTCTGAACACGTACGAACTCAACAGGAGATCGAAGATAAGAAGAGTAACAACACTCTGAACAGAAAGGCGACCACTTTCTGGAATGTAGGACGTGCGGAGAAGTGAATCCGAGGCGATATTTGGGAGGATAGACGGCGGGGGAGGGGGCCTCCGTCGGCCACTTCTGGCAAGTGATAGAGCCGCGGAGCACAAAATCGGAACTTATATAAGTCGGCTCCGCTGAGGGACGTCGCTCCAGTGGCTAAGCAGGGGGTGGAGCCCTCGCGGGACAGTATGGTCTCAGGACCCTCGGGGTCACAGAAAGACTGGGGGTGCCTGAGTGCAGCAGAGCTCCCAGGTATCGGAGCAGGGAAGCCGGCTGCAAAGACGGAGCCAAGGCGCAGGCTCTCAGCTCGGGGTTGCCATAAACTGTGATCCGCGGCCCACTCGGGCTACTGCTCCTCCAGAAGGGACCCAACAAGCAACAGAGCCGGGGAGACTCCCCTTCCTCCCCAGGGAGCAGCGGCGCGGGAGCGCACCGCAGAGATCTGCTGGGTTTAGAGACTCCATACGGGGTCGGGTGCCAGAGATAGAAACGCTGGATCACAGGCCGGGTGAGCACGCAGTGCGGCTGGAGACCAGGGAGATGGGAGTGATTGCTTTTCTCTGGGGGCACACTGAGGAGTGGGGCCCCGAGTTCTCAGCTCCTCCGGGAGGAGAGTGGGAGGCCACCATTTTCGCCCTGCTCCTCCAAAGCTGTACGGAGAGCTTGCAGGGAACAAAAGCTCCTGAGAGCAAACCCGAGCAGCTTGCTTAGCCCAGACTCACAAGGGCGGGGCAATTCCGCCTCCGGCAAAGACATTTGGGAACCACGGCAACAGGCCCCTCCCCCAAAAGATCAACACGAACCGCTAGCAAGCCAAGACCAAGTTTACCAATCAAGGAGAACAGGAGAACTCCAGCGCTAGGGAAATACTGCACATAGAATTCATGGCTTTTTTACCATAATTCATTAGTTTTTCAAAGTTAATTTTTTTAACTTTTTTTTAATTTTTCTTTTTCCCTTTTTCAAACAACATCTTATCAATCGCTTTTTAAAAAAACATTTTTTATTTTTCATTTTTAGAGTCATATTTTTATCCCTTCATAGTAGTTACCCTTATTTTTGGCATATATATATAAGTTGTTCTCTCTTTAAAATTTTGAGATACAATTTCTTCTAACAGATCAAACTATACCCTAAATCACTAGTGTATGGCTTTGTTCTATTCTCCTGCCTGATCACATTCTCTCCCTTTGATTTTCTTTTTTTTCTTTTTTTTCTTTTTAAATCTTCTTTCTTTTTAAAAACAACTTCTTATCTTATCAATTCCTTTTACAAAATCTTTTATAATTTTCATCTTTACACTCATCTGCCATCCCTTCATTGTACCAACCCTTATTTTGTACATATATAAGTCTTTCTTCCTTTAAAATTTTAGCAGGCACTTTCTTCTAACAGACCAAAATATGCCCAAAAGCTAGTGTGTGGCACTGATCTATGCACTAGCCTGATCATATTTGATCATATTCTGTTTTTTTTGTTTTGTTTTGTTCTGTTTTTGTTTGTTTTTATCTTTTTCTTTTTCCTTTTTTTTTCTCTTCTTTCTTTCCCTTTCTTGTCCCCTGGTTTCAGGTCTTTTCTGATTTGTATAGAGTATATTTGCTGGAGACATTGTTAACCTGTTAGTATTCTGTTCTCTCATTCATCTGTTCTCCTCTGGACAAAATGACAAGACGAAAAAAATCACCTCAGCAAAAACAACAAGAGGTAGTACCGTCTGCCAGGGACCTACTCAATACGGACATTAGTACGATGTCGGACCTAGAGTTCAGAATCATGACTTTAAAGATACTAGCTGGGCTTGAAAAAAGCATGGACGTTATTAGAGAAACCCTTTCTGCAGAAAGAAAAGAACTAAAATCTAACCAAGTCGAAATCAAAAAGGCTATTAATGAGGTGCAATCAAAAATGGGGGCACTAACTGCTAGGATGAATGAGGCAGAAGAAAGAATCAGCGATATAGAAGACCAAATGATGGAAAATAAAGAGGCTGAGAAAAAGAGAGATAAACAACTACAGGATCACGAGGGCAGAATTCGAGAGATAAGCGATACGATAAGACGAAACAACATTAGAATAATTGGGATCCCAGAAGAAGAAGAAAGAGAGAGAGGGGCAGAAGGTATATTGGAGCAAATAATAGAAGAGAACTTCCCTAATGTGGGGAAGGAAACAGGCATCAAAATCCAGGAGGCACAGAGAACCCCTCTCAAAATCAATAATAATAGGTCAACACCCCGACATCTAATAGTAAAACTTACGAGTCTCAGAGACAAAGAGAAAATCCTGAAAGCAGCTCGGGAGAAGAGATATGTAACCTACAATGGTAGAAACATTACATTGGCAACAGACTTATCCACAGAGACCTGGCAGGCCAGAAAGGACTGGCAAGATATCTTCAGAGCACTAAACGAGAAAAATATGCATCCAAGAATACTATATCCAGCTAGGCTATCATTGAAAATAGAAGGAGAGATAACAAGCTTCCAGGACAAACAAAAACTAAAGGAATTTGCAAACACAAAACCAGCCCTACAAGAAATATTGAAAGAGGTTCTCTAAGCAAAAAGAGAGCCTAAAAGCAGCATAGATCAGAAAGGAACACAGACAATATACAGTAACAGTAAACTTACAGGCAATACAATGGCACTAAATTCATACCTTTCAATAGTTACCCTGAATGTAAATGGGCTAAATGCCCCAATCAAAAGACATAGGCTATCAGATTGGATTAAAAAACAAGACCCATCGATATGCTGTCTGCAAGAGACTCATTTTAGATGCAAAGACAACCCCAGATTGAAAGTGAGGGGGTGGAAAACCATTTGCCATGCTAATGGACACCAAAAGAAAGCTGGGGTGGCAATCCTATCAGACAATTTAGATTTTAACCAAAGACTGTAATAAGAGATGAGGAAAGACACTATATCCTACTTAAAGGGTCTATCCAACAAGAAGATCTAACAATTGTAAATATATATGCCCTGAACATGGGAGCAGCCAATTATATAAGGCAATTAATAACAAAAGCGAAGAAAAACATTGACAGCAAAACAATAATAGTGGGGGACTTTAACACGCCCCTGACTGAAATGGACAGATCATCGAAGCAAAAGATCAACAAGGAAATAAAAACTTTAAATGAAACACTGGACCAAATGGACTTTACAGACATTATCAGAACATTCCATTCCAAAGCAACAGAATACACATTCTTCTCTAGTGCCCATGGAACATTCTCCAGAACTGATCACATCCTAGGTCACAAATCAGGTCTCAACTGGTACCAAAAGATTGGGATTATTCCCTGCATATTTTCAGACCACAGTGCTTTGAAACTAGAACTCAATCACAAGAGGAAAGTCAGAAAGAACTCAAATACATGGAGGCTAAAGAGCATCCTACTAAGGAATAAATGGGTCAACCAGGAAATTACAGAAGAATTAAAAAAATTCATGGAAATCAATGAAAATGAAAACACAACTGTTCACAATCTTTGGGATACAGGAAAGGCAGTCCTGAGAGGAAAGTATATAGCAATACAAGCCTTTCTCAAGAAACAAGAAAGGTCTCAAATACACAACCTAACCCTACACCTAAAGGAGCTGGAGAAAGAACAGCAAATAAATCCTAAACCCAGCAGGAGAAGAGAAATCATAAAGATCAGAGTGAAAATCAATGAACTAGAAACCAAAAGAACAGTAGAACAGATCAACGAAACTAGGAGCTGGTTCTTTGAAAGAATTAACAAGATTGATAAACCCCTGGCCAGACTTATCAAAAAGAAAAGAGCAATGACCCAAATCAACAAAATCATGAATGAAAGAGGAGAGATCACAACCAACACCAAAGAAATACAAACAAGTATAAGAACATATTATGAGCAACCCTATGCCAGCAAATTAGATAACCTGGAAGAAATGGGTGCATTCCTAGAGATGTATCAACTACCAAAACTGAACCAGGAAGAAATAGAAAACCTGAACAGACCTATAACCACTAAGGAAATTGAAGCAGTCATCAAAAATCTCCCAACAAACAAAAGCCCAGGGCCAGATGGCTTCCCAGGGGAATTCTATCAGACATTTACAGAAGAATTAATACCTATTCTCCTGAAACTGTTCCAAAAAATAGAAATGGAAGGAAAACTTCCAAACTCATTTAGGAGGCCAGCATTACCTTGATCCCAAAACCAGACAAAGACCCCATCAAAAAGGAGAATTACAGACCAATATCCTTGATGAACATGGATGCCAAAATTCTCACCAAAATACTAGCCAATAGGGTCCAACAGTACATTAAAAGGATTATTCACCACGACCAAGTGGGATTTATCCCTGGGCTGCAAGGCTGGTTCAACATCCGCAAATCAATCAACGTGATACAATACATTAACAAAAGAAAGAACAAGAATCATATGATCCTCTCAATAGATGCAGAAAAAGCATTTGACAAAGTACAGCATCCTTTCTTGATCAAAACTCTTCAGAGTATAGGGATAGAGGCTACATACCTCAATATCATAAAAGCCATCTATGAAAAACCTACAGCCAATATCATTCTCAATGGGGAAAAGCTGAGAGCTTTTCCCCTAAGGTCAGGAACGCGGCAGGGATGTCCACTCTCACCACTGCTATTCAACATAGTATTAGAAGTCCTAGCCACAGCAATCAGACAACAAAAAGAAATCCAAGGCATCCAAATCGGCAAAGAGGAAGTCAAACTCTCACTCTTTGCAGATGATATGATACTGTATGGGGAAAACCCAAAAGACTCCCCCCCAAAACTGCTAGAACTCCTACAGGAATTCAGTAAAGCAGCAGGATATAAAATCAATGCACAGAAATCAGTGGCGTTCCTATACACCAACAACAAGACAGAAGAGAGACAAATCAAGGAGTCGATCCCATTTACAATTGCACCCAAAACCATAAGATACCTAGGAATAAATTTAACCAAAGAGGCAAAGGATCTGTACTCAGAAAACTATAAAATACTCAGGAAAGAAATTGAAGAAGACACAAAGAAATGGAAAAACGTTCCATGCTCATGGATTGGAAGAACAAACATTGTGAAGATGTCAGTGCTACCTAGAGCAATCTACACATTCAATGCAATCCCCATCAAAATACCATCCACTTTTTTCAAAGAAATGGAACAAATAATCCTAAAATTTGTATGGAACCAGAAGAGACCCCGAATAACCAGAGGAATATTGAAAAAGAAAAGCAAAGCTGGCGGCATCACAATTCCGGACTTCCAGCTCTATTACAAAGCTGTCATCAAGACAGTATGGTACTGGCACAAAAACAGACACGTAGATCAATGGAACAGGATCGAGAGCCCAGAAATGGACCCTCAACTCTATGGTCAACTCATCTTTGACAAAGCAGGAAAGAATGTCCAATGGAAAAAAGACAGTCTCTTCAACAAATGGTGTTGGGAAAATTGGACAGCCTCATGCAGAAGAATGAAACTGGACCATTTCCTTACACCACACACAAAATTAGACTCCAAATGGTTGAAAGACCTAAACGTGAGACAGGAGTCCATCAAAATCCTAAAGGAGAACACAGGCAGCAACCTCTTCCACCTCAGCCATAGCAACTTCTTCCTAGAAACATCGCCAAAGGCAAGGGAAGCCAGGGCAAAAATGAACTATTGGGATTTCATCAAGATAAAAAGCTTTTGCACAGCAAAAGAAACAGTCCACAAAACCAAAGGACAACCGACAGAATGGGAGAAAATATTTGCAAATGACATATCAGATAAAGGGCTAGTATCCAAAATCTATAAAGAACTTATCAAACTCAACAGCCAAAGAACGAAATAATCCAATCAAGAAATGGGCAGAAGACATGAACAGACATTTTTCCAAAGAAGACATCCAAATGGCCAACAGACACATGAAAAAGTGCTCAACGTCGCTCGGCATCAGGGAAATCCAAATCAAAACCTCGATGAGATACCACCTCACACCCGTCAGAATGGCTAAAATTAACAAGTCAGGAAACGACAGATGTTGGCGGGGATGTGGAGAAAGGGGAACCCTCCTACACTGTTGGTGGGAATGCAAGCTGGTGCAGCCACTCTGGAAAACAGTAAGGAGGTTCCTCAAACAGTTGACAATAGAGCTACCATATGATCCAGCAATTGCACTACTGGGTATTTACCCCAAAGATACAAATGTAGGGATCCGAAGGGGTACGTGCACCCCAATGTTTATAGCAGCAATGTCCACAATAGCCAAACTGTGGAAGGAGCCAAGATGTCCATCGACAGATGAATGGATAAAGAAGGGGTGGTATATATACACAATGCAATATTATGCAGCCATCAAAAGGAATGAGATCTTGCCATTTGCAATGACGTGGATGGAACTGGAGGGTGTTATGCTGAGTGAAATAAGTCAATCAGAGAAAGACATGTATCCTATGACCTCACTGATATGAGGAATTCTTAATCTCAGGAAACAAACTGAGGGTTGCTGGAGTGGTGGGGGGTGGGAGGGATGGGGTGGCTGGGTGATAGACATTGGGGAGGGTATGTGCTATGGTGAGCACTGTGAATTGTGCAAGACTGATGAATCACAGATCTGTACTTCTGAAACAAATTATGCAATATATATTAAGAAAAAAAAAGAAGAAGAAGATAGCAGGAGGGGAAGAATGAAGGGGAGTAAGTCGGAGGGGGAGACGAACCATTAGAGACGATGGACTCTGAAAAACAAACTGAGGGTTCTAGAGGGGAGGGGTTGGGGGGCTGGGTTAGCCTGGTGATGGGTATTAAAGAGGGCACGTTCTGCGTGGAGCACTGGGTGTTATGCACAAACAATGAATCATGGAACACTACATCAAAAACTAATGATGTATGGTGATTAACATAACAATAAAAATTATTTTAAAAATTTTAAAAAAAAGATTCACAGAATTCAGCAATGTGCTATTATTATTATTATTTTATTATATAGGACACAAATCAGGAGAACCAGTCAAATGGCAAGACATAGAGGAAGAGGTCTGGGAGGGAACACAGAACTTCCATGCTCTCCCCATGTGGAATCAGGACACATCACTCTCCCAGTACATCACTGTGTTCAACAAAAGGAAACTTCTCCAAGCTCTAGTGTCCAGAGTTTTTCTGGGATTTCATTATGTAAGTATAATTGATTAAATCATTGGCCACGTGAGTGAATTCAATCTCCAGTCCCTCTCCTCTTCCCGCCCAGGAGGCTGGGAGAAAGAGTTGACTGATACCATCATGTGGTTCAAAGCCCCAATCTTCTAATCACATGGTTGGTCTTTCTGGAGACTAGCCTCCATCTTGAAGTTATCTAAGGGCACTGCCGAGAATCAAAAATTCCAATAGTTTCAGAAGTTCCGACAGGAATCTGGGCAAAAACCAGATAAACTGTTCATTATACAACAGTGGGTCAGGAGGTTCGGGACCTGGGTAGAAGGAAGAGCCCATGTAGGATAAAAAGCCTCTACCATTCCAGCAACTGGGTGGCTCAGTCAGTTAAGTGTCTGTCTTTGGCTCAGGTCATGATTCCAGGGTTCTGGGATAGAGCCTCAGGTCAGGCTCCCCACTCAGCAGGGAGTCTGCTTCTCCCTTTCCCTCTGCTTCTCCCCACCCCCACCCCCCACTCATGTTCTCTCTCTCTCTCTCAAATAAATAAAATCTTTTTTTTTAAAAAAAAAAGGAAATGCTGTGGGAGCTCTCACATGATGGTGTCTATTTTTTAAGGACTAGGTATGAGGGGAGAGACAAAGTCAGGACTTGAGGTCAATGGTGAGTATTTGAAATGATTGCTGTGCACAGCACACTAGGAGAGCTTTATAGGACTGCCAGACAATGTCAGAGCCCAGTGGGTGGTGGTGCCCATGCATCCAGGTGGCAGTCATCTGTGAGGCCAGGTAGTTTTCTCCAACAGCCCCCAGTAGCCCCAACAGAGATGCAGAAGAAGCAGACCGTCAATATAACCAGGCCTGGGGTTTTGCCTAGGAAGTGCTAGGGAAGAAAAAGGGAAAGGCTGGGACGCCTGGGTGGCTCAGTGGGTTAAGCGTCTGCCTTCGGCTCAGGTCATGATCCCAGGGTCCTGGGATCAAGTCCCATAGGGCTCCTTGCTTGGCAGAGAGCCTGCTTCTCCCTCTACCTGCTCTTCCTGCCACTCCCCCTGCTTGTGCTCTCTCTCTGACAAAAAAAAAAAAAAAACAAAATCTTAAAAAAAAAAAAAAAGAAAGAAAGAAAGAAAAAGGGAAAGACTGCTGAGAAGACCAGCAAGAAAATGGTTGAAAAGATGGAGCATATTAACTAAACTGGCTAAATAAGGAAGCAAAGCAGGACAGAGAGGGAGGATGTCTATGGGCTAGCAGTCCTGATAAGGGTGAATAATTGGTGCTTTGAGAGTATGGGGGTGAGAAAGCAGGAAGGTTGTGGTCAGAAAGGAGGATGTCTGTGTGCATGATTGCCTAAATGGAGTCTTTCCAAGAGTCTTTCCAAGCCTTGAGGGTGGCAAAAAGGAGTGTCTCTTCTCAGCACCTACTATTAATTCCTTGTATTCAAGATAAATTCCCTGAAAAGAGGTACCCATGTTTAATTCATCTTTGTATTCCTAGCAATACTGGAAATACTATATGAAAGGCAATTATACTTTTAGGGAATGGATGATGCTAAATTGTTAAGGATGCTGGAAAACTCAGGACACCCATGTCTGGTGAGTCCACTGGGGAGCTCCATTTGGACAAAGGCCCCAAGGAACCAATGAAACAAAGGGACAGTGATGCATGCTGGGAAACAAGATTCCCCATCCCCACTGCAGCCCCAGGCAAAGTGAGTTCTTTATGAATGAATGTTGCCAGTTGACATTTTCCAGTCTTAATGCACACATACTCACACATAACCAGTGATCCCTGTTGGATTATCACTACTATCAGAGATTCCGTGGCAACAGTGAAAAGGAGGCCACTCTCAGTAGGAAGGGAAGAAAGAAGGAGGAAGGGAGGCAAACTAGTATTTCCTGTGTGTCAAGCATGGTCCACCTCTGTGTTAGAGACTTTCACATACAGGACCTTGTTTATCTTTATAACAACCTTGAGAGATAGGTCTTGTTGTCTTCATTTTAACATAAGGACATCTGGCCAGAAAGATGAGTGACTTTCAGAGATAAGTCTAGGAGGGTAGAGCTTCATCTGATTCCCTCTTTGGTCTTTTTGACTCACCCACTGAATGCCTCCTGGAATCCTTCATTCCAGTGATAATTCCAACCCTTGGTTGAGTGCTCATCATAAGCAAGGTGTCATAGGAGGAGAAGTGGCTGATTTTGTCATGGCCCTCTAGGAGCTTTAAGACTGGAGGGGAAGGTCAGATGTGTTCCCAAACAGTCACACTCAAAGCAGCTCCCTACTAACCAACAAGGGAGGCTTATTACTTGGGGGAGACTAAATTGAAAAGTTATGTTCTGGGTATTGACAATGATGAGTTTGTTTACTTTTTTGTAGGATTGCTTTCCTTATGACTAGCACTTAAAAGAAGCAAGAGCAAATTTCCCTGTCCAGTGAACAAAGTGAAACTGAGGTAAATCCTATTGTATCCGTGATACTTTAAAATAGTGTCTCCTAAGGAATCAATCTCAGGAAAGAGGGAGTCAAGGATCTTGCCAGAGTTCACAAAGTCTGACTGACTCCTGAGATCTCGTTGTCCACAGGATAACTTAAGAGCTAATGGTCTGACAATCTGTGTTAAAGCCAACAAGTCCACTGTAGGTTCAGAGAAAACATTGTGGGCTTACTCCCTTTTCCCCGCATCTCCGCTCATACTAGTCTAGTACCCTTGTCCATGAAGCCATTTATAATAAGACAATCAGGCAGGGGCCAACCCCCAATGTCGGGGCCAGCTGAGCCAGTTCCTCTAAAGAATGTGGCCCTTGGCTGAGATTTCAGTCCTGGGCTTCCTCAGGAGCACAGAGTAACACCTTGCCCTCTCTCCACCTAACCACCCAGTGTGGGGAGAACTCAAGCCAGAAGTTGGGCACCTGTACAGGAGTCTGCAACCTGCCCGATCTGCAGGGGTAGTCTAGTTCCTCAGCTATAAACGGACTTCAGGAACTCAGTAGGAGAGATCCAAGCAAGAGTTCTTGGTTGCCTTAAGCCTATGTGGAGCAGAATCCTGTTGGGCAAGACTGTCATTCTCTAGACTGAATAAGCAATTTCAGAAGGAACTGCCAAGAGGCAGTAAGAAGTAAGAGAGGGCAAGGGAACCTATGCAGCCAGCCAGAGCAGCACATTCTACCAGGCAGGAGCCAGGGACACAAACCGCCCATCCAAAGGCACTGAACCAAATGACACTAATTTTTCCGGGCCTGCATTCTTTGGAAAGCGAGAAGTGAAACCTGAGACAGGAGTCAGCTGGCTCATTTGCTCACTCTCACTCAAAAATTAGAATCTCCCACCCTGGCCTAAGGACACAATAGGAATAAGACAGCAGGAGTTATGCTCCAGTCGTGCCCACAGGCTAGTGGAGCAATCTGTCAGCAAACAACAGATAAGAGATCATTTCAGACAGCAAGAAGAAAATACATAGGAGTAATGTGCTAATGAGTGTCTAGAACCTTTTATTTGGGGGCAGTCCCATTTGTTTATCTTTGTTTTTGTCTCCTTTACCTGAGGAGACATATCCATAATTATGCTGCAAAAACCCATATCTAAGAGATTACTGCCTTTTCCTTTTAGGAGTTTTATGGTTTCAGGTCCCACATTTAAGCCTTTAATCCATGTTGAGTTTATTTTTGTGTATGGTGTAATACAATTATCCAGGTTTGTTCTTTTGCATGTAGCTGTCCAGTTTTATAAAAAATGTGATATATATATTATATATGTGTGTGTGTATTATATATGTATATATGTGATGGAATATTGCTCAGCCATAAAAAAAGAATGAGATCTTGCCCTTTACGACAACATGGATGAACCTAGAGGGTATTATGCTAAGTGAAGTCAGACAGAGAAAGACAATACCATATGATGTCACTTATACGTCCATATGTAGAATCTAAAAAACAAACAGACAAACAAAAGAGAAATAGACTTGTAAATACAGAGAACTAACTGGTTGCCAGAAAGGGAGGGGGTTGATGAGGATGAGTGAAACAGATGAAGGGGATTAAGAGGTCCAGAATTCCAGTTATAAAAGAAATAAGTCACAAGGATGGAAAGTACAGCATAAGGAACATAGTCAATAAAATTATAAGACATTATAAGTTGACAGATGGTAACTACACTTATCATGGTGAGCATTACATAATGTATAGAATTGTCAAATCACTACATTACTACATTGTACACCTGAAACTAATATAACATTGTATGCTGCCTATACTTCAATAATAAATTTTAAAAGAGAGAGAGAGAGAGTGGCTGGAATTGGAGACAGAGAATGAGAGCTGGAGGTCAAAGGAGACCTTGATGAGAAAAGATAAATCAACTTGCCCCCCCGGCCCCCAATAGGGGCAAGACTGCCAAGTCAAGGATCAGACAGAAGGCCTGTGTGCTAGGTGTGGTGAGCCAGAGGAAGAGGGCTGAGAGATGAAGAAAGTACCAGGGCTGGGCTGTGTGAGCCTTGGAAAGGCCTCAGAAAAGGAGACCCCGCCTAAACTAACCAATAACATCACAGTGGGGCATGCTGAGGTCACACGGACTTCTACCCCAAACCCAGGGACATAGGGGGAGCCTTTGCCCTAAAGAGGGGAACCTAGAGTCGATCACAAGTACAGTTATGAACCCTGTGCTCCCCAGTCCACAAGCATCCTATAATCACAGACATGGACAGGCCCCAGCTGAAGGCAAACAATGTCAGCCACCTGGAGAAGCCAAGGGTGAGCCACCCAGGCACTCAGAGCCCTCCCATTATTCCCCGAAGCACACACAGTCACTCCCCTTCATATCATGTCTCGAAGCAGGGGCCCAAACACCCATTTCTTTATGCCTCCCTTTGCACAGTACAAACCTTCCAGATGCCCTGCTGAAGCAGACTTCCGGGGAGAGGGAAGGTGAAGTTGGGCTCCTGGATAGGGTAAGGCCAGTGGTGAGGATTCTGTATGGACAGACAAAATTTCCCTTCTTTTCTTCTAGGTTTGTTAGCTGGTCTAATAAATAAATTTATATAAGACTAACAGGAGAAATGCAAACTTCATTTCATTTGTATAGGAGCCCTATAAAAATATGAGACTCAAAGCAGTCAGGCAGTGGAGGCTTATGTGTGCCATTCTGAGCTAGGGAAAGGGGTAGGGGTCTGGGGTTTCAGAGGGAAGGAGGGCAATTCACAGGCAGATAAGAAGAGCAGGTGTTTGGTAAACAGATGTTTGCCCTACCATGCAGAAAATTCTTTCAGATAAAAGTTCTCTCTGGTAACAGCCCTACTATCTCTGGTATAGTCCACTTATCTAAATTATTTTAGGTAGTTACAGGAGAGGTAACAAACTGAGTTTTAAGTCTCATTGCCTTCAGCTCAAAATAACCCACATGCCAAGTTAGTACATTCTGAATGACACTTTCTACTCCCTTTCAATTCATTCACCACACACAACATGCCTGGGTTTCATTTGGGGTCAAATTTGCCTTAAATCTAATTATGAGGACATAATTATGTGTCCCCAGTGATCACCTTCTGAGAGTCCCTAAGACACTGTCTCAGAATCCTCCCTCTGACTTCCACCTCAGGCTGCCACACTCAGACTGCTGCTGGTGACATTCATTCATTCATTCATTCATTCCATTCATTCATTCATGTCAAACTGCACTGAGCACCAGCTACTGGCTGGCCACCGCTCTAGTGTCTGGGGATACTGCAGTGAGAAAGGCACCCAGGCCCCTGCTCTTGGGACCATTCTTGAGGTGGCTGCTTTGTTGGGCACACAATGCCTCCTAACTGCTCCTGTCACATCAGCCCTGGAGAGGGGATGTCGCCCTCCCTTAAATCTCTGAGACCACCTTCCTGCCTTCAATGAGGCAGGAGGCTTGAAAGAAGGGAAGTAAAACTGCCACGGGCAGTGTGGCTACCCCCAGGCCTCCTTCCCTGTCTCACTCCTGGAGTCTCTCAGTGTGGCAGCAACCAGTTCAATCCCACTTCCCCCTCTCTTACCCCTCAGGGTGAGTTTCAGGCAGGTCCAAGTCCCAGAGTCCTGGTCCTAGCTGCCGTGTGGCCTAATAGAGAAAGATTTACCCCATACCCACCAGGGCCCTCCTCCTGCCCCAGCATGCCCTCTCCACAGGATGTCTGACAGTAGATACCCATTCCTTTCAGGTTCCAAGCCAGACAGCAACAAAGATCACGTGGAGATACTAGTCCGCAGCCTGGTTTGCCAAGGCCAACCCAGTTCTTTCTTATAGTCCCTTGTCCAGAGTGAGGAGGTACTCTCCCCCATGCCTTTCCTGGGACTCTCAGGTCCTCAGTCTTCTCTGCAGTAAACAATCCCTCCAACATGAACCCACAATTTCCCAAACAGCATCTCAATAGGCAGCCTAGAGCACTCTCAACTCACAGAGCACCAAATCATGTTTCTGTCCCTCCTCTCACCTGGCTATGTCCCTGAACACATGTAGAGGAAAGGGCAGACGACCGCTCTGTGGCAGTTTATACACCTCGTAACACTTCCCATATTCTGTCTTAAATTGTAGGCATTTGCAAAAATTCCTTGAGGACAAGTACCATGTCTTGTATAGTTTTGTTCTCCTTCCTCTGTGTACATACACACACATGCACACATAAACACAACTTACATGGTGCCTGGTGTGATGTATAGTTTTATTCTCCTTCCTCTGTATACACACGCACAAATGCACACACAAACACACCACATCTTACATTTTGGAATGATGGAAGTCATTCTAAGAGCTGTTTACCCTGCCATGTCATCACCTCTGATTTCATCTTTCTGGAACTCCCAAATTCTCAGAGGAATTTGGAAAAGTCCTCGAGAAACACTTCGGGGAAAAATGGGAGTGTCTCTGCAGAAATTTACCTCCCAGGCATCTGGTGAAACACGGAACAGGAGAACACTATCACTTCCTGATAATAGTGATAGCTCCTGTCACCTCCCTGTCCCAGAAGACTTCATAAAGAGCTCAGGATTCCCCAGAAGAGCAGCTGGACACCACTCTGACTCAAGCCAGGACAGCAAGGTGTTCACGGTGCCTTTGTGGCAGGAACGACACTTCTGCAAGAGGACAACACACCCAGTCAGGTCCAGAAGTCTCTAAGAGCCTTTGGGGCCTACCTGCTGCCTCCATTATCAACCAGGCTGCTTACTGAGGAGTTCATCGTGAGCTGGACATTGCACTTCTGGTGAGTCTCTATTTTTAAATCCAAGATACTCTTTTCTAAGGAAACAAAGGAAGGTTGCTCAAGATGGAAGCCGTGAGAGTGGCAGCAGGATCACTCCTGGCTTTCATTCATTTGGTCAGCCAACATTCATGGACCACCGTCATGTGCCAGGCATGGAGACAAGAGCTATAATCTCAGCCCTGCAACAGGTGTGCTAATAGTAAGGGAGATGAGCAAATAAAGCACAGTGAGGGAGGTTTGCAGAGGATGTTAGAGACACATGGCACAGAGGAAAGGCACCCACCAATCTAGCTTGGGAAGGAGCATGTCATGGAGGAGGTGAAGTATGAATTGAGTCTTAAAGGATTAGGCAATGGACAAACTACGAGGAGGAGAAGGAGGTTCCAGGCAAAAAGAACAGGTTGTACAAAAGCATGGAAGTTAGAAAAAATATTATTGCATTCAAGTGACTGCAAATAGTTTGGGAGGGCTAAAGTGTGTAGTAGGAGAGGAGAGCAGAGGATTCCATGGTGGACCTTGCTTGCCATGCTCAGGAGCTTGGACTCACCCATGGAGGAGATAGGGAGCCAATGATGAGATGTGAGCAAGGGCTTGATATAACCAGATTTGCTTTGTGGAGACATCCCTGTGGCTAATGTGTTGGGAATGGATGGATGGAGGGTCCATGTCAGCAAGCAAACCAATTAGGAAATGATTTAAATGACCAAGGTAAGAAGGGAGAGGGCTTGAATTACAATGAAGTACGAGGATGGAGAGAAATCTACAGATCCCAGGCAGTCAGGAAGTTCTCAAAAAAAAGACCTATTGAAAGAACTGATGGTGGTTAATGAATGAATGGATGGGTGAGTCCTTGGGTGGCAGTGACTGGGATACTTTTGGTGAAATGGTTTATCCGGTGAGAGAGGCAATGGGGTGGGGGTGGGGAGGGGAGGGCTTCTCCTTTTTACTTTAAATATTTTTGTATCATTTGAAACTCAAAATGAGCATGTATATATATATTTTTTAATATTTTTGTTTATTTATTTGACAGAGGGAGAGACAGCGAGACCAGGAACACGAGCAGGGGGAGTGGGAGAGGGGAAAGCAGGCTTCCCGCTGAGCAGGGAGCCCAATGCAGGGGCTCGATCCCAGAACCCTGGGATCATGACCTGAGCAGAAGGCAGACGCTTAACGACTGAGCCACCCAGGTGCCCCAAAATGAGCATGCATATTAACAAAAAGGCTAAGAAGGATATTTTTAAAATCACTACCAGTTCTAACGTGTAACTTTTTGCCTACACATGTCATCAGTTAACTTTGATAGATCACTCCTGGAACTATCATATCAAATATCCTCCCTTGTGAAAACCTACTTTGAAAAATGGGTCATGTCTGGCAGCTTCATAGATTCATTAGTACATATTGGAAGAGTTTCCAACCTCTAATGCCAGAGAGAGAAAGGAATCCCAAGTCAGAGATTGCTGAATTCTGGAATATCTATCCATTGTATTGAAGTATGGGCAGAATTTGTATAATAACTTTACACAATCAGACTTCCTCATTTCACATTGCTCAGTCATTAGAGGAGATTAACCACCTAGAGTCTGGGTTCTAGACTTGACCATTGCAACCAACAA
Organism: Callorhinus ursinus; assembly: GCF_003265705.2. NCBI lineage: Eukaryota > Metazoa > Chordata > Mammalia > Carnivora > Otariidae > Callorhinus > Callorhinus ursinus. The sequence goes on along the minus strand of NW_027397072.1, from coordinate 38,067,110 downwards.
ATCCCGAGTTGCTTTGCTAAGAACTTTGTATTCCCAGAAGATAGAAAACTCAGTTCCAGCCAAGAAGGAGGAAGTAATTAGAGAAGTGAAATTAACTAACTCCTGGAAGGAAATAGCCAAATCACCTTCAATTATGTAATAACCAGCAAGTAGAATACATACACCACAGACAATTTAGGAGAGAACTATTTCATCACAGATTTTAGGAGCAAAGTATTTTTAAGCATTACTTTTTTTAAAAGCATATGATTCCAGGGGTAGTAATCTTAGAGAGGTTTTTTGGACAGTGCTCTAACAGTCTTAAAGAAAAAGGAAAGGACAAAGGAAATCAAACAACAGAGTTACCAGTAGCAGGTGAGAAAATGAAAAGGAATAAGGAAGAAACTCAGAAAAGGGAAGAGAACTAAATACCCAGTTTGGAAAGTCCCAGTGCTACCCTGAGAGAAGGAGAAAGAAGAGAATTCATACAACATGTCACAGCCAGGTGGGAAAAGGAGGAAGGACAAAGGAACAGAGTTTACTCTAATCCTAAGAGTGTGGAAACATTTATGGGCAGAGTTGCCGAGATACTAATGTCATTTAGAATATAATTGAATCATTGAGAAAGAGGTCTGCAGATGGGCACTGCGGACAGCACAAGATGGGAGCAAAAAATGTAACAATTAAAAGTGATTTTTAAAAAAAGGATCTGGTTTAGGTTCAACTCAACCATGTTTGAGTCATGGTTCCAGCATTTACTAGTTGTTTGATCTTCAATAAGTTATGTCAGCCTCAGTTTTCCCATAGGTGAAATGGGTAAATACTATTTATAAAGTTTATTGCAAAGACTAAATAAGGCAATGAAAAAAGTGCCTGGTACTCAATAAAGGACAGGTTTTTTTTTTTTTATTTTATTTATTTATTTATTTTTTAAAGATTTTATTTATTTATTTGAGTGAGAGAGAGAATGAGAGATAGAGAGCATGAGAGGGAAGAGGGTCAGAGGGAGAAGCAGACTCCCTGCCGAGCAGGGAGTCCGATGTGGGACTCGATCCCGGGACTCCAGGATCATGACCTGAGCCGAAGGCAGTCGCTTAACCAACTGAGCCACCCAGGCGCCCAAGGACAGGTTTTTTTAAGTATTGTTTCTAAATTTATATCCAAGAGATATGGTTTAATACAATGGTGTAAGACAGGGGCCTACATCTTATGACCTGCAGAACAAATCCGGTTAAGCCCATTCATTTACGTATTATCTATGGCTGCTTTCTCACAACAATGACAGGGTTGAGTAGTTGCAACAGACCCTATGACCCACAAAGCCTAAAATATTTACTATCTGGTCCTTTATAATGTTTCCAGACTCCTAGTATAAGCAGCACCAAAGCCCTGTGTTTGTGGCTGACTATCTCATATCCATTACGTGTAAGAAAAGATATAAAGTAGAAATGCCCTGGCATCCACCTCACCTGCCAGAGGGCTTTTGCTGTTGAACCCAAAGGAAGGACAAGTTTCCACTGGCCTCTCAGAGGTGAAATAACAACTCAGCCAGTAAGGAGAAGCCTCTGCAGACCATATACCTCACCAAACCCAGCAGCTTGCTCATATATTTGAGTCCTCCTTGTTCTAGACCAGGGAGGAGAATGGAATACCCTGGAATCTACCTATCTGCCCGGAGTACCTGGATCCAGGAGGGGGCAGACTCAATGGAGATGATGCTATAAGAGGAAGAGCAGAGGTCTCAAAACTAAAATCAGACTCTCTAATCTGAAATAATCCCTAAAACAGAAAGAAAAGGAGAGAGGTATCCATGGAGACAGGAATGGCTACACAGGACATTTTAAATACTTTCAGATACCAGAAAGACCCATGGGAATGGTAGGAAGGAATGATAGACTCTTAAGAAGAATATTAGGAAGTCAATGCCAGGAATGAGACGGGACTTGGAAAATGGTGGCTTTTCTGTGCAAGAGAGTCAACAAGAACAAAATGGCCCATGGCAGAGAGTAGATATTACTACAACTACACATGATAATATAAGAACTAACCCATGATTATCTGTCTTCTTGCTCAAAATGATTGAAGACCATTTGGGTGAGGCCAATCTTGCTAAGAAAGGCTAGAAGCTTAAGATCAGACATAAGATAGTACCAAGGCACTTACTGCTCTGAATAATGCCAGTCTCCTGTGTTGGAAAATGACCTGCCAGTGTAGAGGACAACTTGCAGGTGAGAAGAGCTTGAGTGACTCAAGAGGGAAGAATCCCCCCAAAACTGGAGCTTCCCACTACAGTCTGGCATTGCCAACTCCCCACTTCTGCTTGTTTCATTTTTTGGGTTTGCGTTGCCATTTACATCATCACTCTTCCAGGCCCTCCCCCAGTGCAACTATTTCTGTACTGAGAAGTTTTCTGTTGATTAGGGACTGGAAGGAAGTGCTATGGCCTGAGTAGTCTCCTTGAAGAGACAGGGCTTGATACATGCATTGTGCAACATGCTCGCCTGACACAATAAGTTTCACTTCCTGAGATGGACAGGATGCTGCCAGGTTGGGGTCCAGGCTATGGGGCTGGGATGAGACATGGCAGAACTGTAGAAACTACTACGTCAAGGGGCATTGCCCCATGGCTCCAAAATTTCCCTTGAGCAAAAAGAATGGGAACTTATACACCCTGGATACTAAAAGATGTAGAAGTAGATTCAAGATTCCTGACCTCAATCTCAAATCCTTAGAAACAGAATGGATTAACTCAGAAATGACGCTTGAGTCTCTTGCATACCTCCCTTTCTGTCACTGGCTTTCATCCAACTTCACTCAGCTTCTAATCACATCAACAGGCTGAGGGCATCTCTGTGTTCTCTGTCAGGAGAGCCCACAGAGCTATCAGACCTCCAGGTCTTGCTCACCCCAGCATAAAGACTCTGAAGAAGATGGTAGTTCCTTCAATGAAATTTGGGACCACTGCTTAATTTACAGAGTGAAGCCTGTGTAGGTAAAACAGAAAAGTCCATCAGGCTCCTTAGGGCCTCTAAAATGTCTGTAGAACCAGACACCCGATTTTATGAAGGTTCAGAGTTGGGAACTGACTATTGCTTACCAAACTCATAAAAAATTGATGCTTTGAACAGGATGCAGCTTTTTATTTTTTAAGATTTTATTTATTTATTTGAGAGAGCTCACGTGCACAAGCAGGGGGCAGGGGCAGAGGGAGAGGGAGAAGCAGGCTCCCTGCGGAGCAGGGAGCCAGATGCGGGGCTCGATCCTAGGACCCTGGGATCATGACCTGCACTGAAGGCAGATGCCTAACAGACTGAGCCACCCAGGCGCCCCCAGGATGCAGCTTTTAGATTGCCTGTGGAACACATAACTTATCAAAGATGGCATTCTTGTGTCTGCCTTCCTGATATCAAGGTACTAGGAGCCAAATTAAGAATCAGAGGGCTGTTTGGTGAGCCAGCTTGCTGGGCAATCCTTGCCCCACAGTAGTCTATTTCCCTCCTACTTGGAAAAGTCAGGGACTTTCTCCCATGGACAACACAGAGCAAGCATAGTACCCGGCACATAGTAGGTACTATGTGCTCATTTGAGGGAAAACACTGTCAAATTCCTGCTCACCCATGCAGGTAAGAAAATTTCACTGCCTCAGTTTGCATGCCAGGCACTATGCCAGACCCAGCTCTAAGAATTCACAGCTTCCTGAGGGAACCAGATAAGCCAGCAAGGTTTCAGTTCAGTGCTATAAGTGCTGTAATATAGATGTGCCAAAGGGGTGGGGAAGGCCCCATTCCTAGGCTCCATGCAGTTTATAACCTGGTCATTCAATCATCCTACAAATGTGAAGGCTATCCTGGGGCAGTACTTTGGGCAGGTACTCTGCTGGTCTCTGAGTTCAACAAAGTCTGGTGTATTTTGATACACTAACAACAAAACATCTAAAAGAAAAATAAAGAAAATCCCATTTATAATAGTATCAAAAACAATAAAATAAATAGGAATAATTTAACCAAGAAGGTGAAAGATCTGTACACTGAAAACTCTGAGGCATTAACGAAAGAAATTAAAGAAAACACAAATAAATGGAAAGATATCCCAACTTCGTGGACTGGAATAATTAATACTGTTAAAATGTCCATACTATTTAAAGCCATCTATAGATTCAATGCAACAACTATTAAAATTCCAGTGGCATATTTTACAGAAATAGAAAAAAACAATCCTAGGGCACCTGGGTGGCTCAGTCACTTGAGCATCCGACTCTTGATTTGGCTTAGATCATGATCTCAGTGGTCGTGAGACTGAGTCCCGCGTCAGGCTATGCACTGGGCAGGAAGCCTACTTGCGATTCTCTTTCTCCCTCTCCCTCTGCCCCTTCCCCCCACCAGCTTATGCTCTCTTTCTCAGGAAGGAAGGAAGGAAGGAAGGAAGGAAGGAAGGAAGGAAGGAAGG